>NC_052677.1:5772257-5972257 GCF_016802725.1 Solenopsis invicta | reverse complement strand
ACAAGCACATTAAAATTAAGAGCTTTACTAGTCACTTTACTTAAAGGTATAATTTTTTTTAATTTTAAAGTAAAAAATGGCGGCGCTAGAGCTCCGTAACCGCAGATGTCATCATTTTTGAAAAGCGTCGCATGGGCGGACCGATTCCTCCTACAATTTTTGACCTGGAACAAAACACTAAAAAATTTTAAAATCTTGATATGATTAGCTAGAGACGTACGTACGGAAATTTTTAAATTCTGTTTTTTCTAAAAATGATGCGAGTTTAAAGAAAGAGTTTTGTTTTTAGGGAAAAAATGGCGTAAAAAGTTATTTATAAAATTAAAAGTTTGCAACAAAATTAAAAATCCGTACGTACTTTGCTGAGAAATGTTAACCTGAAGCTACAATTAAAATTTCAAGTGATTTCATGAAGATCTGTTAAAGTTATGGATCCGTTCGATTTTAAAAATACAGTTTTGAGAAAAACGCATTTAAAGTTTTTTTTATTAGAGTTCAAAGAAAGAAATTTTCAATTTACCTTTAGTCTGCGATGCCAGCACATTTGGCCTTCTATGTTAAAATTCTTCTCCTCTTCTTCCTTTCTAGTCGACATACTTGCCAGTCAAATCTTTTTTGCAGCATCAGTAAGCAAGTTAATTGCCGAAAATTTGATGCGGCGCTCGTTGGCTTTCATACAGAAATTATAACAGTTCTGGCCGATTGTAACGCTTCTATAATTTTTATAATATTTAACAACCCATCGTTATAAATATAAACAGAAATATTTATAGCTAAATCAAGGACGACCTTGCTGCTTAAAACAGTTTTTGGAACTACAGACGAGACCGTAGCATTGAAACTCTCATTGCTATTTTGGGTATAACCGCCAATGCATCGGTTGAGAGAGTCGTTGCTGCTTAACTCATTATAAATCGGCTTAATAACATTAAAAATTATTTCTGCCAGTGCCGACTTGTGTTGATAAGCAGCTAAACAATTGGTAGCTTTTGCCCTTTGCCACAAACACCAAGAATCTTTACCGGCCAGACATTGCGTTTGCTGCCGTTCTTTGTCTGTTGAAAGCTTGTGATACAACGTTACCCATATCTCGTTTCTCATCTTATCAGTGGAATCCTTGTTTCTTCGAATGGCAAGTCCCTAATAAATTGTAAACTTATTAATGAGTTTGCCGGTAAGCATTCTTTTACCTCCGAGGCCTTTCACAGATTTTTTTAGGTTTCAAAGGTGAGTACCCATACGCTTTTGTACATGATCATCGCGGGCGGATCCCGATAGCCCACGGGACTGATAGCACATCACCACTCACAGTGGCCGATGCTTAGAGTTTTTCCGTTGGTTGGATTACCGAGTCAAGATCGACTTGAAGATAAGTCAAGATGATTGTTGTTATCGTACCGTGCGTTATCGGATCCCGTCCGATCAACGCACTCTTTCTTGGCTACAATAACATTTTTATAAGGCTGAGTATCTAAAATTCCTTTAAAGGTTTTACAATCACCATCTCCAACATAATTAGAATAAATTACTTGACGTAATGTCAATGAGCGCTAAAACATTTCAATCACCGAGTCTATTTCCATTTTTCCAGCAGAACCGTGGTGGTTTGCATGACATTCATTGACATGAGCTTCGAGCCACTCTGCATACTCTTCTGTATCGGCTTTTTTTTCAGTATTCGCAAGATTTACAATATTTTGATTTTACACAAATATTGATCACTTTTCCGGTATGCCATCCGATGAACGATACGAGCTCAAATAACAAAGAAAAACCGCGTTTCCTCTATGATTCATCAGTTACCGCCAGCATTAACTGGATTTCGATTTGTCTCATTGATGATAAAGCGATCTTCTCTAGCTGACGTTATTCATCTTCAACCTTGTCTTTTTCTTCGAAGAAATCCGCCTGTTTCTAGATAACGAGCCCAAACTCGAAAGAGGATCGGTGAACACCTATTTTCCTTGCAACATAACTTTGATACAATCCTTCCAAAAGATCAATAATTTGCGCACATTGAATTTCGTTCAAACAAGGCATTGTTACGACTTTATCATTTGCTTCTTGAGTGATACAGTAAAGAATAAGTTTATGCCTATGTAGAGTTTTGGTGTTTACAGTTTTTATATGAATCAATGTAAATCACTACATTTCACAGTTTCTCTGAATCATGCAAAAACTGTAAACCCCAAAACTCTATATAAGCGTAAACTTATTCTTTAATGTCACTCAAGAAGCAAACGATAAAGTAAAGTATTCATATCGGGCGCGGCTTTTCGATTAAAGAGGTTGAGCACAAAAATGTCATTGTGCATAATTCGAAAGTAAATAAACAAAGGTATATTTTGATCCTACAATCAATTCGCTGTCTGTATCTTAAGTAGCACTTTATTCTTGTGCGTGTTTACATCGGGAATGGTCAAAGGGAATAAGCCAAAAATTTCATGTGTTTATTTCAAATTCAAAAATTTCATGTGTATATTTTGAAATCACGTAATTAGCACTAAATTATAGCGTAAGCATTTTATTGTTTTAATTTCTTTTTTTAATGAATTGAAAAAATAAATTTTAACTTTCTTAAAAGTGATTTGCTGCTAAATGGTTGGAGCAATAAAATCGCGATTAGAGCAATAACTTATCACGTAGAAAGTATTGAATGTTTCATGTGATTGAGCCCATGTTGGCATGCTTAATAGTAATTAAGTCATTTCAATTCAACGTCATAAATTAAAATGGATTACATGGCCCGTATAATTTCTTTTGATTGACAAAATTAAAAACCCGTAATTGCAATCTCACTTGATAGATTAAAATGGATTCAAAGAATTCTTAAACTTTAAATGGATAGAAATGGACTCATGTAGTTAGCAAACAAATTGTATATACATATAGAGTGGAAGAGCCAACCACGAATGCGTGAGCTAATAAAAAAAGACAGAATGAGAGACTCCTCAATAGTCTCAAAACAATACCTCCCCACTCATTGTCAGCTACATTCAGCTACGCGCCCAACTTTAGACAAGAATAAAGATGGCCTTCTCATATTCTTTCTCTTTCTATTGCATAACGTTTCCACTTACAGGAGGTCCATGCCTATTACAGGTTGGGTTAATGCCAAATCAAATTCTTGATTATTTGCAACCATTTCTATCTATTTTTGACTTTTTAAATCCATTATTTGTTGGTTTATAGAGCACAGATGTACGATCCATACTCCAATCGATCAGAGCTCCAATAGTCACGTGATTAACCGTTAAACACATATTGAAAATTCCCCTAGATTTTCGATCGCTTACTGTGTAAAGACGGAATGAAAAAAAAGATTCGGGCTAAATGGAAAAAAAGTTTAAAGTCTCCTCTATTGACTGCTATGATTGACCAACTTCATTACTTAACTAAAATGAAATGACACAAAAGTAAAGTTTTTTCGGGAAGGTTTTCCAGTCCCACTTATGTGTTTAAGGGTTAATTGGCGAGTTTTCTTTCTTTATAGAATCTCTACATACTTTTATATAGATAACGACAAACACTACTTTTTGAGTAGAATATATTCTTAAAATTTATTATTCCATAATTTCTGAAGAAATCTTATGAAAAATGAAAAATATGAAAAGTTAAAAAAGTTTACATTTTTTTCATTAATCTTTGTATTATATGAATATATTCTGAGAATTTATTTTATTCTGAAGAAAACTTGAAAAATCAGCAAAATTTACAAATTGTTATTAGAAATCTTCGTAAAAATATAAAAACATTTTTTTAATAAAGGAGAGGGTAATATGAAACCGATTTTCATTTTATTGAATAACTTTGTTTTTAATTAATATTTTCTATTGAAATTTGAACGATTACATTTGTCAGAGTGTTGTTTGACAGATTTTACATTCAAAATAATGAAATATTTATTATTTAGGACGTGATTTATAAAAATTTAATGCACTGCATAATCGGTGGAAGAAAAAAAGTGGTTGTAATATGGCTATTTATAAAAATAATTTTAAAAAAGTTAGTTTAATTTAGTTTAAAATTAGTTTAGTTTAAAAAAAACACCTTGTTACAAAATTAAATATTTTTAAATTTTTCATTGTTTAGAATTTTCTTGCATTCAGAAGTACCATTAGAAATTTTATTTAAAATATTATTTTATCTCTGTTTAACATTAAACGACAAGCATAAAATGATGTCTCTAACGTTTCTAAACACTGCTCTTTAGAATGGCAATCGATTTATCGAAGAAATATTTCAATATAAAAATTTCGTTTAGAAAGCCATATTAACAAAATCCCATGTTCTTGTTTTAACTTTGTATAACTCGAAATGTACACGGCCAAATAAAAAGTTAAATAACAAAAAAACACGCGAGTTTATATACCTTCGTGTGATAATATACTCAAGTTTAAGAATTGGCTTCAAAACCGACGCTTGATGCGCTATCGTGTGGCGTAGCGCACAAGTTCTTGGTTGGCCGAAATAATAATAAATATAGCGCAATACAGGACTATCTTCCTGCAAATGAGCTTTTGTAACAGTGCTTGCGACGTCCTCAAATTGAAATATTTCTTCTTCTAGACGAAAATGTTGTTTTGGTGGGAGTAATTCTTTCATTGCAACTCCTTAATGATATTTATCTAGTTGCACTTGTGGAGGTCGATTCCACTTCATTGGCTCTCTAGTTTTAGAACAAGTATTTTCTATGTTAACGAAAATGCATAGTGCAGCTGCATGTCTACAGAAATCTTTTCCACCATTGCATGTGAAATTTGTATTATGCACTGTTCTGTTAGGGTTCAACTAACACACAACAAATACCCATACAACACATGGACATAAGAAGGACGCAAATTAGACATCCGATACGAGTCTTAAGTTCGTCCTGTGTACGTCCGGATGTATTAGGGATGTCTCATGTTCCACCCTAGGGACATACAAAGGACGTACTTAAAATGTCCACACCAAACATTAAACGGGCACAATTACGTCATAATTAAGAAATAATGCAAAAAAATCTTTATTTCTTTTTAAACTTTTAAAAACTTTAAATATTAAAGATAATTGATGTAAACCCTGCCGAAAATGTGCGATTAAAACCGATTAAAAAAAAGTAATCCAAATTGATCGGGATTTCTGCACCAAAAATATTGTATTAAGACCTATTGAAAATAAGATCAGAAGTCAGATAGATTTATTAAAACAGAATACATTATTGTAAACGTAATAAATGTTTAGCTTACAAAAAAAATATTTCTTGTATCATTTTCTTTAAAAAGAAGTAAAAAAGATTAAATTTGAATTAAATATTTAATTTATATACACGATTAAATAACAATACAAATTGTTATCTACATGTATAAATATAAAATTTTATGTGGAACAGCGTTCCACACACACGTTATGTTTAAAAAAAATGAGAGCGAGTATCCGTCTCGAGTTTACAATAAGCAGCTCCTAAAAGTCATTGAACTGGGGACTCGGCCGCGGTGGCGCCTAGATATAATGCCTGTGGCCGCACTCGACATACGAGAAAATCTCCTGCGGTGTGGCCACCTAGCGTTGGTGTCAGAACTCACTTGTTAAATCCATTTCAATTTAAAATTACAGAATTTATAATTAAATCAAATTTTAATGCGATGTGACACGTTGAGACGCTAACAATTCTAGTATGTCATTTTTAAATAAAGAGATATTTCGATGACAACACTATAAATCACGTTAAAAAATTTGTAAAATTGTCCGAAAGCTATGCTTTTTTGGCAGTTAATAAACAATTGTCAAGAAAAAAATAGTTTTTGAACAATTTTACAAATTAGTTAAAATGATGTACAATGTTATTTCATGAAAATAGCTTTTTATTTAAAAAAATATCACGCAAGAATTTTCAACGTTTTAGCATATCATTTCTCGATACTAATTTTAGGATTTTTAAACATGGTCGCTGAGAGTATTTAGGAGTCTTAATGCCAATAAATTAAAATTTTAAAAAATTTTTATATTATTTATTACACTTAAATAATTCGCGAAACCAATATTAAAATCAATTACGATTCGTATAGAATTAAAACCGATTACTTTTTAATCCGCTTGCGAATTGAATCGATTAAAACAGCTTAAAACCAATTAAAGAGTATACCATTTTAATCTGTTTTAATCACATTTTCGGCAGGGAAGTTTCATTGCGACGCATAGATTTTCTATAGCAAAAAATATAGTGAAAAATATCACAATAGGTTCACAAAGTCACATGTAAATTGTGCGGACATTCGCATGTCACTATGACATTACTGACAAGGAAACACAGGGAAGTGTCCGCCTCAGATTAAAACGAGTTTTTAATATGTTGTAGTACAGATAAAAATAAGGGACACGTATTTTTTTATACGTGCCCATATGCACTTTAAGGGGGTGAAACACCCCTTTGAAGAAAATCGGTTTTTTTCTTTCGAAGCGTATGCCGTCGAAACTATAAGAGATAGAAAAAAATGTTTTAAAGGAAAGTTGAATGGCTCAAAGAGTAGTTTATAACAGCAAAAAAAATTTTTTTTTTATTTTTTTTAATACTTTCCCCTACCACTTACCTTTTTTTCATAATTTTTATTCTTTTTATAAGCAAAATGAAGCTTATTTCATTACAAATTCAACGGTATATGATAAAGTTACGATACAACATTCCCATTTTCCAAAAATAATTAAAAACCTCTCTATACGCACGGTACGCGTACCCGTCCGCGCGTTTGTGCGCTACGGAAGTGACTCCCTCCGATTTCGACGTGCCTTTAATATGTTGTACAGATTAAAATAAGGAACACGTATTTTTTACACGTGTCCTAATATACTTTTAAGGGTGAAACACCCCTTTGAAGAAAATCGGGTTTTTTTCTTTTGAAGCGTGTATCGTCGAAACTATAAAAGATAAAGAAAAATGTTTCAAATGAAAGTTGAATGCATGTTTTTCTCGCATAAAATGACAAAAACATTTCGAAGACAGTCTGTGTCTAACATGAAAACGCAGACATTGAGAAAAACATTTACTACAAAATAAAACGACACTACACTAAAGAATAACAATAATTACGGTTGTAAGACATTAATTTTTTGTTTAGAAAATAATATGTAATTAATATAAGTTAAACATTTATTTACTGGTCTACATGATTCGACTAGAATATTTGTTCTCTTCAACATTTTATAAATAAGAAGACTTGGATTACAAAAAATTATTACTCACACATTCCATAGCTTCACTATCTAACGCCAGCTTATCAACTAACAAGAGAACTAACAAAACTAATTTAAAAATTTATTTAAAAATTAGTTAGAAATTTCATCTTTTATACTGCATTTATACAATTCAATTAATGTGTTTATTAAATTCGATTAGTGTAGAAATATGTATAACCACGCTATTGGCGCGTGCATTTTGGGTCATTTCCTTACATACGTAACTCTTGAATCTATACATGTTAATACTGCTGAGACGTAAACATTCTATTTCAAGATAGGAAATGACCCTAAGTGCACGCACCAGTAGCGTGGTTATGCATATTTCTACACTAACCGAATTTAATAAACACATTAATTGAATTGTATAAATGCAGTATAAAAGATGAAATTTCTAACTAATTTTTAAATTAGTTTTATGTTAGTTCTCTTGTTGTTAGTTGATGAGCTGGCGTTAGATAGTGAAGGTATGGAATGTGTGAGTAATAATTTTTTGTAATCCAAGTCTCCTTATTTATAAAATATTGAAGAGAACAAATTTTCTAGTCGAATTATGTAGACCAGTAAATAAATGTTTAGCTTATATTAATTACATATTATTTTCTAAACAAGAAATTAATGTCTTACAACACCGTAATTATTGTTATTCTTTAGTGTAGTGTCGTTTTATTTTGTAGTAAATGTTTTTCTCAATGTCTGCGTTTTCATGTTAGACACAGACTGTCCTCGAAATGTTTTTGTCATTTTATGCGAGAAAAACATGCATTCAACTTTCCTTGAGAACATTTTTCTTTATCTTTTATGGTTTCGACGATACACACTTCGAAAGAAAAAAACCCGATTATCTTCAAAGGGGTGTTTCACCCTTAAAAGTGTATTAGGACACGTGTAAAAAATACGTGTCCCTTATTTTAATCTGTACAACATATTAAAGGCACGTCGAAATCGGAGAGAGTCACTTCCGTAGCGCACAAACGCGCGGATGGGTGCGTATAGAGAGGTTTTTAATTATTTTTGGAAAATAGGAATGTTGTATCGTAACTTTATCATATACCGTTGAATTCGTAATAAAATAAGCTTTATTTTGCTTATAAAAAAAAATAAAAATTTTGAAAAAAAGGTAAGTGGTGGAAAAAAGTATTAAAAAAAATTTTTTTTTAATTTTTTTTTCGCTGTTATAAATTACTCTTCGAGCCATTCAACTTTCATTTAAAACATTTTTTTCTATCTCTTATAGTTTCGACGGCATACGCTTCGAAAGAAAAAAACCGATTTTCTTCAAAGGGGTGTTTCACCCCCTTAAAGTGCATATGGGCACGTATAAAAAAATACGTGTCTTTTATTTTGATCTACAACATATTAAAAACTCGTTTTAATCTGAGGCGGACACTTCCCTGTGTTTCCTTGTGAGATATCATTATGACTAATTACTTGTCACACAACAACATCTATGCAATATCGCAGTGACATTTTTTGCTATGGGGAATCAGTTCTGTAAATAAACAAAATTTATTTATTTACAGAATAACTTAGCAGACAACAAAATTTTGTATAAAAATCATCTTGAATACTTAAAGTACTTACACAAAGAATGAGATTCTTCCAATGTTATAAAAAATAATTATATTTTTAATAACAAATAAAGTAAATATAATTATAAAAATGTGTTATTAAATAAAAATATAATCTTATTTATACAACTTTTATATCTATATAGTTTATTTAAAATGTAATTATTTAAATATATTTCCAAATTTAATTTACTTTGTACGGACCCCAATCAGCACACAATATTTTTTAAATGTTTTTTAAATATTTATTTAATATTAATTATTCATTGTTTATTATAACAACCATATTTATTACACATTTATTAAATATTTATTTAACATTATTTAAATATTTAAAATAATGATTTAAAGAAAATATTAATTTAATAATTATTTAACGTTTATTTAACAATTATATTTCATTAATTACTCATTTAAAATCATGATTTGGGAAAATGTTTATTTTACGTTTATTTAATGTTTATTTAATATTCATGGTACTTTAATAATTTATTTGCAATAATGATTTAAGAAAACGTTATTCATCATTAATTTATTATTTACTTTGCATTAATTTTTCATTTAAAACAATTTTAAAAACATTAATTTAACATTTATTTAACATTAATTTAATATTTATTTTACATTAATTTTTTATTTGAAACAATTTTAAAAATATTAATTTAATATTTATTAAATATTAATTTAATTTAATTTTTTTTTTTTTTTTTATAAACTTAAATACTTTTTTTTAAGTATTTATTTTTTATAAGATATTTAATTGATATTAGTAAATATTTTTAAAATGTTTATTTAATATTAATTTTTTTACTTTTTTTTTATATCTATAAAATTATGTTTATTTATTATTTATTTAACATCTAAGCTATTAATTTTTCAATTATTATTGATTTTAAAATTTGTTTAAAAATTCTTTCAATAATATTTATGAAAATTAGTAAAAAATGAACTTAATTATATATATTTATATAAATAATATGTTTTAATTATATATATTTTGTCTTTTCGATAACATATATTGATCTGATCTATAAGTGATGTATATGTATTAGCACAAAGTGTTTACAGATCATCACGAGAAATCAGTTTGCAGCAGCTTTAGAAATCAAGCATTGTTTACGGCGGTTATGACTTGAATAAATAACCGCGTGGAAATTTCCGAAAAAAAATTCTTTAGAAAAAATCTCAATATTAAAACAAAAATTTTTTTAATGCAAAAAGAGGCATGATTTCATTAATTTTAATGTTTTCAAAAATTTTTTTATTGCAAAAACTTTTAAAATCATTTTTTAAGGATATTGTTTTGTTAATTTATTCTGCGTTAAAAAAACATTTCTTTAACGTTTAATAAACATTTTTTTTAATGTTTAAAAAACGTTTTTATAATATTGTTACGTTCAGAGTTGAAGAAGGATCGGTAAGATACGTGGGGAGAAGGGAAGGACGTAACAACTTGAGAACGTGCACAGAAAGCACGACAGGCTGCGTCGACAACCCAAGGTATATGGGTCAGTGGGACCACAGCGGGGGCCCAACGACAAACACCCGGGAGTGTCTCGCGTCCCTTGGTCCTGTTTTGAGGCAGCAAATTTAATTGCTTTACCTCGGGATCGGACCTAGTGCTTCGCTTAATAGAGCGAGGGATAATGAGTCAGGTTGAGAAGTCAATCAAGTTTCCTTATAATCAATTATCGATTTATTGAAAGAAAATAATGAAAGATAAATATATATAAGAAAAAAAATTAATTCTATGTGAAAGTAATTTATTACAAATTAGAGCTGTTAAGGAACACAATTTAGTAATAAAAAAAAAACGGAAAATCCTCAGACTCGTGATACAAAGCTCGAGATTAACCATTACGATTATACATATATATATATATATATATATATATATATTTACATTTATAATATTCTATACTAATGTGACGAACAGGGTATTCGCACGTGTGTATGTGTAATTGTGTCCATATTATTTAGAAATATTATTCTCTAATTTCTTTTACAGTAGCAAAATTGAGGCGAAAATGGTTAAGGAACATTAATTTCGGGACTAAATAATAATTTGGGTACGTGTGGGGGAAGAAGATGAGAATAGTTCCGTCAAGAGAGAGGTGGGGAAGGTAGGCGCGAACGGTTTCCAGATCGAACTGGTCAAGCCCGATTGAAAATGCGCCAGGAGGGAGGGGATTGGAACACAAAGGAAGAACAGACAGGATGGCGTTTAACGACTGGAGGGGGCCAGGAGCGAAAAACGAAAAAGGTGGAAGTGGTGGAAGCTCGTCCAGATATTCCACGCTGTGGACAGGAGAAGGGGGAGGAGGTCCATCCTCAAGATCGTGGAATCCGAGGATCGGAGGCTCTAAGGAAGCTTCTTCCTCTTCCTCAAAATCGAGGAACTCGGGGCTCGGAGATCTCCGCAGAAATCCGTCCTTCCCGAAGTCCGGAACCTTGGGGTTTGGAGGTGGAGACAGGGAGATAGGGGAATTGGGGAAGATCCTATATGTGAGTGGACTCGAAATAGAGGCGGGGGAGTTTACGTGTTCGGAGGGGGTTAACGGTTCCTCTTCGTCGAGAGGGACTGGAGAGTAAGAGAGTTCAGCGGGTGAATTTACATGTTCGGAGGGGGTTGACGGTTCCTCTTCGTCGAGAGCGACTGGAGAGTAAGAGGGTTCAGCGGAAGAATTGGTGGGTGTGTTACCGGAAATTATCGAGATATTTAATTGTTTGTTATGTAAGGTTCCTAATTTAAATAAGTTAGCGATAAACGGTATTGCTTCAGAAGGGAGATTGAGCGACGCAGCAAGCTTTCTTGCTCTCCGGTTTCTGCGATTCCGACGGTGGCGGGCTCCGGCGCAAGACTTATTTTTGTGTATTTTTGGTGGAATATGGTTATTCACTAGAACGAAAATAACAAAAATGTTCGACCCCCTTTTCTCTCTAATATACAAAAGAGGAAAAGAAAAGAATAAATAAAAAAAAAAAGATTTTTAGCTGGGGAGATGGGATGGGAAGGTAGTTGAATTAGAAAATAGTGTAAGTCTGAATCAAATTGGCGGAGGCCGATTCAAATCCAGAAAGTCTAAATTTCTTTGAATCAAATCGACCCGAAACTCGATTTAATCCAAAATGGAAATCAAGGTTGAATCGAATCAAACAGAGTTTGATTCAATCCAGAAGAATAAGAGTATAAATTTCTTTGAATCAAATCGAGCCGAAACTCGATTTAATCCAAAATGGAAATCAAGGTTGAATCGAATCAAACAGAATTTCATTCGATTCGGGGGGGGGGGAGGAAGTTGTAATGTGAATATGTATAAATCATCCGTAAGAGAGAAATGTCAGTTAGGAAAGATAAACTTATGATTAAAACTTACTACTTGTTGGTTAAACTGTTAGAGTTGACAAATGTGGTACTCTCGGGCCGCAGACCTCCAAACTGGGGCCGGACTCAGCGGGAGACGAACAATTCAGCCAAAAAGATTGCAGGTGCGATGGAGAATGGTCGGCAGATCCCAAATATGCTCGTTTTCGTTATGGCACTTTCTATTCAGCCAAAATTGCGGGTGCGATAGAGAATGGTCGCCAGATCCCAGATATGCCGGTTTTCACTATGGCACTTTCCCGACCGAGACTTGTGCTCCGCACGAGTTTAGAGGCCGCGGATCCGAGAGTCGCAGAACTCGGGCATGCAAGATACCACGGAACTGCGATTCGGACGAGGAATGAAGACTAGACTGCGCTGAACTGAACGCTCCGCTAGAAGACGCACCTATTTATACTATTTTTCATCTATGATTCCCTTTGTCCCATCGAGGGCCGTGTGCACCACTTTATTCATTAATACACCCACGTGCAATATTTACTTTTACGACTTTTTTATATTCCTCGGTAATTGTTATCCGAGAAAGCGGCAGGTTTGACAATTGAACTCCCGGAATCATTAAATGTCAAAAAATTCTTTGATTTGTTGCTATGCAGGTATCGGACATCAGAACTCAAAGGGGTGCACACGTGCGTCTTCCAGCTCCCTGATTTTACTATCTTGGGTGTTTCCGGCGTTGAGCTACGGTGTCACTTCAGATCTCCATAATTAGTGAATTTATAACTACTTAATTCGTGACATCTGATTATTGCCGTGAGAGTCACCGTATTCTTGGGATCGGGGTGAGATCACTGTCGCTCGGCCCGTTAATTAGAATATCCGCTTGTTGCGAAGGAAAGAATCGTTACTCCGCAGGACATAACAATATTTAAAAAAACATTCTTTTTAACGTTAAAATAAACATTTTTTTAATTAAAAATAGGGCACTTATCTCATTATTTTTAACGTTTTTATAAATATTTTTAAGTGTTTTTAAAATTTTTAAAAACATTTTAAAAATATTGTGTGCTAATTGGGATATAGAGAATGTTCTCTGGATATACAACGGACGTCCTCTGGACATACAGGAGATACACGCAGAAATTAGATCGACATAATTTCCGGATATGTCCCCGAATGCAATTATAATTAATACATTAATGTATTAATGTATTATTCTAATTATTGAGTCTGCACCGATCGCAATCATATATAACAGGACGTCCAGAGTACGTCTTTCGGGCATAAAACGAATGTCCGAAATACGAAGACATAAACAAAACAATCCAGGACATAAATCGGATGTCCGAAGGACGTCCATGTGTTGTGTGGGTTAACATATCATGCAAAAAGTGTGAAAAGAATTATTGCAAAAATGTCAAAAAATATATTTTTTGCACAAAGTATACTTTTTGAGATTACTTTGAAAATAAAATCAATTATTATATTTAAAAAAAGAAATAAAAGAAATAAACCACCAACAACGAAACATTCAACATGCAATTTTCGTGAATAAATTTTGATACTATTATTTAGGAGAAAACATTAAACATAGGAATTTTCAACTTATATTGTTAATATAAAGTTAAGAAAATAAATGTCTGCAAAAAAGTGTTTATACTTGCATGATTATATTTTTAGGAAAAATAATTTTCCAAATTATATTGAATTACGGATTTGAAAAATATCGCGAAAAAATTCACTTAGACACTTTTCACAAAAGGCAACAAAAAAATTTAATGAAAACTGACAATGGTAATAATATATATAAACATAACGTATACTATAAAGTAAATAAATGGAAGATAAAAAATACTTCAACTACCTTATAAACAGCGGTGTGTTTTCTAACACCCCCGACTCCGGGGGAAATTTTTAAAACATTGCCAAAAATTCGGCGAGATTTGCCACGAATTTCTTTCCTAATTTCACTTACATTACAACTGTTTACTAAATTGGCTCCCAGAGCCAAACCTTTATTACAAAAAAAACTGGTGTTGACAGTTTCGAAAAAACTTGTAATTGCTGTCTTGGTCAGACTTTTTTAAACCATTTCTGAAATAAACAAACCGCTCCAAGACGTTTTGACATGCACTGATATGAAACGGCCAACCAAGAACTTGTGCGCGATGGCGCTCGCCGCGATGGCGCTCGCTTTTTCGACATGGTTGCGAAGCCAATAATGAGGAAGTGTATGTAATTAAAGGTTAAAAGTGTACCTTGAAAAAGTTTAGAAGTGCTCAAAAGTAAAAATGCCTTATAACAATTGTCAGTCATTATGTATTGGCATATTACCATCATTAAAAAACGGCGGGCTACTAAATAAATAACGCCATAAGCAATTGTTAGAATACGTCACCTAATAACGGAAATAATAGGGGTAGCCATATTGTCGACAGTAGTCATAATACCTTTTTCTTCCCTATAAAATATTATGAGAAAATTTTCACCACGGCAGTTCTGTATGTTTTTCTTTACAGGCTTTACAAACTTTTTCTTATTATAATTTACTTATTTTGCAGATAAAGGCAATACTCCGCTTCATTACGCAATCAGTTCTGGCTGTCAAGAGGCTATAATATTACTTCTCCATCGAGGCAGCTACATTGGTCATATGAACAAATTCAACATACCGCCTATTGCAGATATATCGGCACATACGTTATCGCGCTATTTCGATGATTGTTTGCAAACGCGAAAAGATCGAACGAACGAGTGTACGATTGAATTTAATTATCGCTGTTTAATGCCACACAATGTTGCCACGGAACAAGATAAAACTAATTGGACAACTCATGAAATGGAAATATTCAAGTACATTGCCGGTAACAGCGGTCTCAAACCCTTGCTGAAACATCCGCTGCTCTCTTCTTTTCTCTATCTCAAATGGCATAGAATACGGCATATTTTATACGCAAATTTCGTCTTTTACATAATTTTTTATCTTTTGTTAAACGCTTACATCTTCAACATGACTTATGATATTCGGAGAGAAAATAAAACTCAAATTGCCAACGAATCTGTTAGAATTTCGGAAAGTACTTTGGGAAGTGTCCCGAACAATTTTCTATGGGGCTTCACCACTATAATGTTGTTGCTTTTCATCCTCCGAGAGATTTTCCAACTTATATCCTGCGTTAAGCGTTATCTAATGAGTTTAAGAAACTGGTTAGAAATTATGTTAATTATGTTTACTGTTGCTGCACTGTGCGGTGCAGGACTTCAAATCGGTGCTCTGGTAATTCTGTTGTCGGCCTGCGAATTAGTAATTTTAATCAGCCAGCATCCACGTTTGTCGACCGGCATTGAAATGTTCCGAACGGTTTCTTTTAATTTCATACGCTTTTTGTTCCCTTACCTGTTTCTTATCTTTGCATTTGCTCTAGCTTTCTACACACTTTTCAAAGACGGCAACGACACAAACTTTCTCGATCCCGGTCTTTCACTCTTTAAAACTGTTATCATGCTCACTGGCGAGTTTGACGCCAACGACATTCCGTTCATCTCGCATCCAATTTGGAGCCACATTGTATTTATGTTGTTTGTCTTTTTTATCGCTATTGTACTGTTTAATCTACTCAATGGCTTGGCAGTCAGTGACACCGCTGAGATTTTGTCTAAAGCCGAATTAGTTGGACTTGTTTCTCGAATACGTTTGGTTGCCTACATTGAAGAAATAGTAGTTGGCAAATCTTTCAGGTATTGCTTTTGCAGTAATTCGCGATGGAATCCTTTTAGATTCCTCCCTAAGAGAATTCTTTTGTTTCCTCATTTTCTAAAAGACGGTAAAATCATTATTAAACCAGGCGATAACTCGGATGCTTATGATAACGATCGATATTACGAAAAGGACATTCACAGTAAATCCATAAAGCGTGACAAACAGTGGAGTACCTCGATAATGGATCCAGACATAATTAAACAAGCTAAACGTATTATTTGGAACAAAAATCAATTAACAGGTAATGAGAAGATTATAGCTATATTGAACAAATTACAAGAGAAAGTGACAACAATTGAAATAACTTTAAAAACTACAAAGTTTACAGAATAATAATATGGTAAAATCAGTAATAGAGAAGTAATAAAACGTATTATATTTTTTAATATTGTTTAGTATTAAAATCTTACTAGAACTTATTCTTTATATGCCCCCGTAAAACCATACAATACATAAAAAGTTATTTTCCTTAACAAGAATATTCTGAGAATATTTCAAAATTATCATAATAGTAGATTATTGATACTTTTAGAATATTTGATGTACGTACAGTGATATACTTCGCATATACTATGCAAGTTCTTATCTACATCCTACGGCACTCTACAATAATTCAAAATATATATCAGATGTACAAGTATGAAATGCAAATTCATTTTCCAAAAAAAGAAAAAAACACATAAAATTTGGAAGAACGATAAAAAGTAATTTATTCAAAGTATGCTCCATTGCTAGTTATACATTTTTCCCATCTTTCGGGTAATTTGTAGATACGCCACTAAAAATCTTGCCGTGAACCATTCATCGAGCCATTTTTTCACATCTTTATACAAACCAAAGAGCTGCTCAGCAAGTACGTGACCCATCGATACAAACAAGTGGTAATCGGAAGGAGCTCTGGTAAGTAAGCTCCATGGGCTAGCACTTCCCACCTGAGCGATTCCAACGTATCGCGAACCGGTTTTGCCGTATGTGATAAAGCATTGTCGAAGAAAAATGATCGTGTTATCTTTTTCGATATTCTGGTCGTTTTTCGAGTAGCGAACGGTTCAAATCGATCAATTGTTGTTGGTAGCGTTTGGTATTAACCGTTTCACCAAGCTTTAACAGCTCATAATAGACCACACCCTTCTAGTCCCACCAAACACAGAGCATTGTCTTTCTGCCAGAACGATTTGGTCTTACGGTTGAAGTGGATAGTGCGTTTGGGTCCATGATTTTTTGCGCTTGGGATTTTCAAAATATATCAACTTTTTATCTCCAATAACGATACGATGCAAAAACAACTTTCTTTTGTATCGTTTGAGCAAAATTCCACATGTGTTTTTGCGTTTCTCCATCTGCCTCTCATTCAACTCATGTGATATCCATCTGTCGACTTTTTGAATCTTTCCCATCTCTCGGAGGCGATTGGAAACAACTTGTTAACTAACGCTCAATTGCTCTGTGAGTTGTTTTTATGTTTGTGAATCGTTTTCGTCCAACAATGCTTGCAATTCTACATCTTTGTATTTTTTTGGTGGTTTTCCGTGTTCCTTGTCTGCAACATCAAAATCACCATTTTTGAAACGCCAAAACCATTGTTCACACGTATCTTGCGATAGAGCATGTTCACCATAAGCTTGTCGAAGTAATCGGTATGATTCAGCAGCAGTTTTCTTTAAATGAAAACAAAAAATCAACACTGTCCGCGAATGCTCTTTATTTGGCACAAATTTCGTTATATTGAACACAGCAATACAATACTATACAAATACTTTTTCAATTTATCACTTGTGCGCGTTGACTCTTGTTGATGACACAACAAAATGGCATATACGTCAAATCTTTATACTACACACTGCATTGATTCACCTTCTGTTGTCTCAAATCCGCATTTCATACTTGTACACCTGGTACATATTAAGAACATTCTACAAGATATATATATTTTGAATAACCGCATGCAATGTATAATTCTAGATAGTAGAGGAGAAGAGGGTATTATGACTACTTACAACAATATGGCTACCCCTATTATTTCCGTTATTAGGTGACGTATTCTAACAATTGCTTATGGAGTTATTTGTTTAGTAACGTTTTTTAGTTATGCTAATATGCCAATACATATGACTGACAATTGTTATAAGGCATTTTTACTTTTGAGCACTTCTAAACTTTTTGAAGGTACACTTTTAACCTATAATTACATACACTTCCTCATTATTCTTAAACTTGAGTGTATTATCACACGAAGGTACATATACTCGAGTGTTTTTTTTTTTGTTATTTAACTTTTTATTCGGCCGTATACATTTCAAGTTATACAAAGTTAAAACAATAATATGGAATTTTGTTAACATGGCTTTTTAAGCGAAATTTTTATATCAAAATATTTCTTCGATAAATTGATTGTCAATCTAAAGAGCGGTGTTAAGAAACATTAAGAGATTATTTCATGCTTGTTGTTTAATGTTAAACAGGGATAAAATGATATTTTTAATGAAATTTCTAATGGTATTTTTAAAGCTTCTGAATGCAGGAAAATTCTAAATCAGGAAAATTCTAAACAATGGAAAATTAAAAATATAAAATTCTGTAACAAGGTACTGTGTTTCTTTTAAAATAAACTAATTTTTTAAAGTTATTTTTATGGATAGCCATATTACAACCACTTTTTATATTCCATCGATTATGCAGTGCATTAAATTTTTATAAATCACGTCTTAAATAATAAATATTTCATTACTTTGAGTTTATAATCTGTCAAACAACACTCTGACAAATGTAATCGTTCAAGTTTCAATAAAAATATTAATTATAAATAAAGTTATTCAATAAAATAAAAATATGTGCCATATTACCCTCTTTTCCTCTACTACTAATCCATTTGGTTGTAAAAAGAATTCCTTTTCTTAAGTTTATTTGAATTTACACAATCTGTTTAAAGTAAATTAAAAAAGAATTCCTTTTTGATAGTTAGAAAGGAATTTCTTAAAAGTGTACACATTTTGACTTCTTTTGAAATTATTAGGTTGTCCGAAAAATTTGTGCCGATTTTCAAGCAAAACTTGAATTAAAAATTTTGGAAACAGTTGGGAAACAGTTGATTTGCCAATTTTTAATTTTGATACGATCTCTCGAATTGTGATTTGCTGATCAAAATCGATTATAGCTGTTATTTGATCAACATTCGTGGTAATTGGCCAAATAGAACGAGGAGCATATTCAATTTATATCTCCTGAACAAAATTGAGCAAACCACTTCTGGCACATGCGTTCGCTTACAGCATCCTCTCCGTACACGGTACATATTTATTCAAGTTTGTGTGGCATTTTGCCTTTACAAAAATTAAAAAACATAATGCACTGAAAAAACACGTTACTTCTTTCTATTTTCAAACTAATACCAAGAGGAATGCTTTTATTTGAATGTGATAACTATTATCACTAAATATCACTTATCAAAATACGTACGCATTTGACGCATTGCATTGAAATAACTTCCTTGAATTTGCCTTCAAACATCATCTACGAAAAAACGGCACGAATTTTCCAGACGATCCAATAACTTAAAGAAGTTTTTTATATCTGTTCGTAATAGATTTGAACAGAATTTTTAGCTTGATTTCATATTTTCGACGCTAGAGACGTTCGCCGTGTTACTAGCTTAATAATATCCATGACGCATCATGGCCGGTACATTTGTATTCATACAAAATATATTGTAGTTACCATACAAAATATACTCTTTGTTACAGCATATTTTTGTCACAAAATATATTTTAATCAATTTACACTTTGTCCGTGCATTTAAAACAGGACTCAGTAAAAAATGCACATTTTGGCTGATTTTTAGCTTTCCCTTTACATCACTACTTCTTGCGCAATCCAAATGCCGATTAATATTTGGACTGCGTGCAGACTGGTAAGATAAAAAGAATAGCTGAAAATCGGCCGAAATGTACATTTTTTGCCGTGACTTAATTTAAAGCATTCCAATAATCCTAACTTATCCTATTCCACATTCGGATTCCACAAAGCGTATAAAATGATTAATAATAAAATTCTATTGAAGTTTTATTAGAGTACTATTTAAAAATTATTTCGAATTTATTACAAATTCTTATAAACTTAAAAAGAAAACCTTTTCAAATCTGAAAAAGAACTCACCTTTGGTGACATAAAAGTGAAGTCTTTTAGGATTTTTTGGAATCCTAAAGAATACTTTTGGAACAGAAATAGGACGGGAAAAAAATTTGTTTTGTAAATCAGGGACAAACAGAATTCTTTTCGAATTCTCTATGCTATCTGCCCAGGTAACAAACTGACGTTATTTGTCATCATTTTAAAGTTAAAGTGACATCAAAAACGTTTTTTGATTTCAAAATGACGACAAATTACGTCATCTTGCTAATTGGGTGGGATACCGACATCATATAGAAAGGTCTTACAGTATTTTTTTAGTAAAAACAATATATTTTTATAACAGTTTAAAAAACATTTTGCGCAAAGAAAAAAATATCTTTAATTTTAAAACAAATAAAAAAGTCACCAAATGTGCTCGAAAAAAAAAACCGGGGCAAAAAACCAAAAAATTGCAACGGTACGACTTTTCTCGCGGTCGCGGATTAGTTCGCCGGTGCCAGGGTCGAGAAAAGAAGGAACTCCGATTTGAAAAGAAATTAACAAAATATTTATTTTAAATATTCATTATCTTTTTTAATATCTCCTCACACTCCGTGATACAAAAAAATAAAAATTTATTAGGAAGAGAGGAAGTTAACACCTTCGGAACTCGTGTTCCCTGGAACGTTTGTTCACACGCGGAAAAAACTTAAAACTAATTATAACGTACACGCATAGAGAAACGTAGAAAACTTAAACTAAATTATAGCGCTTGCGGTGTCGATTGAAATCTTAAGTCTAAACGCGGATCTTACAAACTAACGCTCGGAAAATATTACAAGTAACGCGGACTTAATGCTAACGCAACTTAATAACTAACGCTCACCTGAGGAAGGGGTCAAGATACGCTCGCTTTGCTAGGAGGGCGCTTGTTCGGACGGAACGCTCGGAACGGAGGATATCCAAGGAGAATCCGGCGAGGAAGTTGTAACTCCGGGTAAACGCGTCGTCGCCGACCGAGTAAAATTATTTTAAATTTGCTCTGAAAATAAAACGAAAATTAAGAATCGAAATTACAGGACAGGTAACAGGTGAAGAAACGGGTAACCGAGTACGCCCGGTATCAGGAGGCCGTGAATGGCCTGTGTCAGGAAGCCGAGAACACCCGGCACAGGAGTGCGATATAGAATAACCGAGTACGCCCGGTGTCAGGAAGCCGTGAACGGCTTGTGTCAGGAAACCGAGAACGCCCGGCACAGGAGTGCGGATAACCGAGAACACCCGGTGTCAGGGGCTTTCAGGAAACCGAGTACACCCGCTTTAAGGAAGCCGAGAACACCCAGCCAAGGAGCTTCGAGTACTCCCGGAGTGTCGGTACCGGTGATTTGGAACCGACTGGTTGCTCCTTCCTGGTATGGCTCCGTATTTATACCCTCCAGCCGCCCACGCAGTCGGAACCACGTGTTTACCCCACTTTTCGGCGTGCACCTACGCGCACGTGCCCGCGCGATGCTACGCGTGACGTCACGCGACCGGGCGCAAGAGCGAGCGAGATGGAGAACGGAACCGACGGCACTTGGCTGCGTGTGCGAGTGAGCGAGACGGAGAGTACTGACGTCATGTGATCGGGTGTGCGAGTAAAAGAGACGGAACGATATGTTATAATCCGGCGTGCGAGCGAGAAAGAGATATAATTTACCTGCGTAACGATGCTATCGTTACAAAATGCATTTAGTAATAGCTTTAATTTTTTTTAATAAAAATCAAGTGTAACTTTTTTCCTTAAGAAATGGATGATAACACAAAATCTAATTAAACTCAAGTGAGATTTCTTTTAATGTATGAAATTTTAGAATTGCACTACATAATTAAAAAAAAAATCTATTTTTTTTAAACATAACCCCGTAGTACGTATAATTACTTTTAAAATATAAAATTCAAATGCACACAAAAAATAAAAAATCTTATTAAAATAAGAAAATTAATCTTTACTTTATTATTATTTAGTATTGTATAATACAATATTAAACACGTGTATATTTGTAATTTATAAAACATACATATATGCATACATACATATATTAATAAAAAGTGTAAGCTTTCTAATTTTTTTACGTCTTTGCCAAAAATCACTCAAAATCCTTTCTTTCCTGAATTTTACCAGAAACGCGCGAAAACACGGCAAGAGAAAGAAAGAAAAAGAGAGAGTACCCGTAACAATAACATTGCCGCTCACTCCATGTTTATGGCCAGTATTCATAATCGATTCTTCTATTTAAAAGTCTTAAATTATATCATTTTATAATGTCATCAATCAATCAGAGAACCGTGTATTAGCACCTTAAGAGGATGCTAAAGTAACGCGCGAACTTTCTTGACATCGGTACAGCAGATTATTATTTGTCAAGCGAGACCAGGCTAAAACTCTTTTTTTTCAACGCATAGATCTGTCTTTGTTCTTCAATTATATCGCCATCTGCGTAAAAACCTACCAACTACTGTTGGTCACCATTACTGTTCTGTTTATGACAGTTTAATTAGCTTCACTGAGCGAAATATGCATGCTGTAAAAACACATTAGGATATCTTTATTGTTAGGTGTTTAGTCGTAATTTCACACGGTCATAATTTCACACGGTCAGTGTTATTCGTGCGTGTTTTCTAAAGAGTGCGGTATTCTTATTTTGTACGTACGAGCTATACTTCTGTATTAAGGTAAAGTTAATCTCAGGTGATGGTTATACGAGTGAGTTTTTAATGATTTATTAGTTTTTTGTTTAATTTTCTTGTAAAATTTATCTAAGCACCTCTTTTTTTATTTCTCTCACGCACCTCTCTTCGCGTATTTCAATTCTATATAAAGTTTTCGTGATTCTGCCAATTCGAAGATATTTAGATGCTGTAAATATTGGTAATTCGTGATACTTTAGCATCCTCTTAAAATATCATATGGCCCTATAACCATTTTTGCAACTGCCAAGATTGGTAACAAATTTTGTCTGCATATGGTCTGCATACATTAGTATTTCGGTACTATTAGCAAATTTGTATCAAATATACTACAACCTTGTTGACAGAGTATATGACGAATTAGCGGTGAAAAGCAAGCATCTCTGTTGAAAGTTTTGACGAAAAATTTATAACAAATATTAAACAAGTTTGCTATTGCAAAAATGTTAGCAATTTTCACGCAAGAATGCGACATTATCCCTTTGTCAAAATACACGACAGATTGGAAGTTGGTAGCAGACAGATCTGTTGTATGTGTGATTGACAAATTGATTGTAAGCAAGCTTGCTATTATAAAAATGTCAGCATTTATCACACAAGAATGCAACATTAGTTGAGTTCCGTACAAAGCGCATATGCGCATGACATAACCCTTGTTGATCATTAAAAGTTAAACAAGGTTAAAATGTTACATTACGCACATCATACGCTCTCTTTACGGAATTCGGTCATTACCTTTTTATCAAAACAATTATGCAACTAATTTGTTTATAACAATTACAACAGCTATAATAATTAAGAAAGCGTCATATATGTTTCTTTAGTAATTTTTCACGGTGAATTTATTGGTGCAATCAGTTTTCCTCTACAGTTATTTTTAACAATTTGTTTATAACAATTAATTGCAAAATTGACTTTTGCACGTGCTCTTTACGTCAATAATGTTTTATTATGCTTTGATACTACTTCAAATTGTTATTTTTTGTTTGATCTGCTCATAGGCAAGAAAAGGTTTTAATTATTAATACAGTTTATATTAAAAATATCTAAAGCTAAATAATCATAGGGTTAGTGATAATGTTCGCGCGATATTTAAGACGCAAGTTTCTTCCGATTCAATTCTTCAATTTAACTTTACTTCAAATATAACTTTTTATTAACGATATCGCAAGTGTACGATTCGCTCACAAGGGGAGGATCAGGTGACTCACCTTGGGATTTTGACCCCAATTTTTTTAGTTATTCTGGGAACGAAAAAAAGTTTACGTCTCTTGGCGTTTGATCGAATAGGCCTTAGTTTCGAAGTAATAAATTTGTGAAAATTGGCCATATCCGAAGCGCGTCATATGAGCCTTCCCGGTAACCGTCCTTCCAATTAGTGCAATTGGCTCCATGAGTTAGGTGCTTAGTTCATAATCGTAAGATCCGGGTTTGCTCCCAGAGGTGAGAGATATTTTTTTTTAATAAATGTTTTTATTTATTTTTATTTATTTTGATGATAATGATATAGTATGCAAATTTTTTAAATAGAAAATTTAATTTAATATCACATTTTAAACATTAATTTTAAGGAAATTTTAATTTAAGTAATAATATTGAAATACTAAATAAGTAATGATACTAATGTATAAGTTATTTGTAATGGATAACATATAAACAAAATGTATATAAATTTTCAAATTGTTTAAATTTAAAATTTAATTGGAAATAATATTAACGGTATTTTAAATTTCTAGTTTTTAAAATACTTAATCGTAGAAGAAGAAGAATAAATAAACATCTGAATGCGAATGTGAATATTTTTATTACAAAATTCAATTATTTAAGTATTGCGAATTTATTACAAAATAAAAAACCTCTCATTCATTTAATACAATTTTGTATCTGCTTCTTTTGTCGGTTTTAATTTAAACAATTTGAAAATTTAGATACGTTACCTTTATATGTTATCCATTACAAATAACTTGTAAATTGTTATTATTATTATTATTATTACTTATTTATTATTTCAAATATTATTATTTAAATTAAAATTCCCTTTAAATAAAATTTAAATTAATGTTTAGAATGCGATATGAAATTAAATCTTTTTGTTACGTCTGGCGAATAAAACTTTCATTTTCTCACGCCATCCTTTTTAGACTTGTCTAGCAATAGCAAATTAAATTCGAAACCACCCTCCGACCAATTAAATAAAATCCAAATCCACACGGAAATCATAATTTGCTATTGGTACACTTTTAATAAAATTCTGCTACCCGTATAAAGCGCGAAGCCGGGAAAAATCATAGTACGGCCCTAGCACATGCAAGCCCCGCGTTTCGCAGTTTCCGCGACTATCTGGAAACGTCGCGCGTACGATCTCCGCGTCATCACGCAAACTATAGCCGCGAGCCGCGCAATCGCGGAACGTTGAGGGCTCCTAAAGGCTATGCGTTACGAAAAACTATCACTCCAAAATTTCCGCGAACCTGAGGAATCGTCCTGCGACATCTCTTGCCCATATTCTTGCCTATATAAGAAGCAAAATTGGAGCTCCTGAGATTAGATCCGTCTTGTTAATTTTGAGATTTGCTGCCCGGCGACTACCAAAATACCTCCAAGTACGATCGCACCAATAGGTGGGTTTTATCCCAGGCGAAGACGTTGGTCTTTGTGGTGGCAAAAAGCATCCGATTCTCGATCGGATGCTTTTTGCTTCTCTACCTTCCTCTCTCCTTTCTATCAGAGTCTCAGAGAGTTGAACCACACCAAGTATTCGCTAGAGTGTGACCTCACTCAATACTCTATCTCTTTCTTCCATCCTTATCGTCGAGGACAATTCGCAAACGCGACTTCTCGACGTCCCCTTTTTTCTCTCACTCTTTAATTCCCTTGAAGAAGATTCGCAAACGTGATTTCTCGACGTCTCCTTTTCTCTCTCACTTTCCAGTCCCGTCGAAGAAAATTCGCGAACGCGACTCTTCGACGTCTTCTATCTTTTTCCTTCTCCCTCACCGTCGAGGAAGATTCGCAAACGCGATTCCTCGACTTCCAATATTTCCATCTCTCTCTTTTTCGTCGAAGAAAACTCGCAAACGCGACTCTTCAACTCTCTATAACCAGTGTCTTTCAAATCTCCCAAAATGAATTTTTATCTTCTCAAAAGGCATTCAGACGAACGTCATTTCCGACCCACCTCTAATTAATTATTTATTAAATTTAAAATTTCAAATTACAGTAAATTTGCTCGAGTTAAAATCTCAGCCTTTTCTCTTTTCATGATTTAAAATACAAAACTCTGTTAACGTATTCTTGTGGCAACCAAAACTCAAATTCAATTCAAACTCAATTTGTCAATTCATAAAATAAGTAATTTAAAAAGATTATGAACAAAGAATCTTATCGCGATTACACGTAACCCGACGGACGCGCATCGAAACCGCGTGACTCCTTCATTTTATTAATACGGGTAATCTTTCATTTAATTTTAAGCAATCTTACAAAAAAATGCGATCCTATCATACAAACGTTCACATGTTTACACTTATTCTATTACTCTGACATTCATAAAACAATTATACAGAAACAGTAATACTTATACAAACATACAAATCAAATAAATCTATCAGATATGTTCAAAACGTGTATTTTCATACTCAATCCCACGCCAAATGTATGCTCAATCACGCATGTCAAAATACTTTTCACTTCAATAAAACACTATTGTTGTTCGCGTTTCGCCTCGGTCCAGACGAACTCTCAGGACTTAGAGCGCTTAAACGAAAATTACAAGTATCTTAAGAGACACGCACTGGTGGTTTTAATCAAGTTCACTTTATTTCACTTTGGCACAGAGCTCAGCGATCTCTGGGCCAACGCAATAGAAACGCTCTGTACGATCTAAGAATCGCCGTTCTCAAAAACGGAGTCACAAAGGATCGCGGTTGCTAGTCGCGTGCTTTTCCTAACACCGTCCTCGAACGAGAGAGCGAGCGCCGACTGTCGAGAGCGCGAAAAGCCGCGAAGCCCTGCCCCCGCGTCTCCCCGTCGTTCCCAGCTCCTCGATCCACCAGGAACGACGACGAGCAGACAGAGCCGCACGAATACGGCAGGAAACCTGCGACACATTTAAATTAGTTTCAAATAACGAACAATTGTATTTCTTCTAAATTCACTGCTTATTAATCACATAATTATATATCCTCCCAAAATTCCCCATTTCTTGTATAAATAAATTGTCGTGTATCTAGGCGTATTATTCAGAGCCACGACTGGTGATAGTTGCTTTAATCTCTCTAAAAATTAGAATCAAACCAAAAAAATTTACGTACCGGATTACAATTCCGCAGTCCGCGGACGTAACACTTCTGTTTCAAAAATTTGCATACTATATTAATATTATCAAAATAAATAAACATAAATAAAAACACTTATTAAAAGAAAAAAAATTATTGCTCATCTCCGGAAGCAAACTCGGATCTCACGATTATGAGGTAAGTTAACTCATGAAACCAACTGCGCTGGTTGGAAGAACAGTTACCGGGAAGATTCATGTAAGGCGCTGCGGTGCGCTTCAGATATGGTTAATTTTCACAAATTTATTACTCCAAAACTAATGTCTATTCGATTAAATGCCGGGAGACGTAAACTTTTTTTTCGTCTCAAGAATAATTAAAAAAATTGGGATCAAAATCCCAAGATAAGTCACCTGATCTTTCCTTTGTCAGTGTTAGCGTGTTAAGTTGTTGTACCGAAATCTTAGGTTCAAATCCCGTCGCCGACATGCGTTTTCAAAAATTTATAAAATAATGCGTAATTGTAATAAGTGCATTAAAATGTTATATGTGAAATATTGAAAGACTGTAAAAAAACTGATGTTAAGACTTTCTTTTATTTAAAAAAAGATATAGGTATACAAAAAGGTATACAAATGCAAACATACACGTTCGCATGTCTTTTTATGCCATTGGTGTGACAGATTTCCTAACCTTACAAGTGTCAATCTTTAACGCTTTATAACTCTTTACTTGCTTAACAGCATCGATTTTATATTCATATTCATGTTCTATGTACTGAAATACACAATATTATCAAATTTGAACTAAATCAATAAAGAACTTTACCTCAATGCTTAACTCTGCGTAGCGCAGACGTTCGTAACACAGCGAAAGAGTTAGGGTTACCCAACTTAGGTTAGGCGCTGTAATCAGTACTAACGAATCGCCCCGATGCTCAGTATTGCGAATAACCCCAACATCAACTGTGCGCATTATTGTGTATGATCAACAAAAATAGACATCACACAATAAAAAGTAAACACAAAATATTTCAAATACATTCAACTGGACACGATACATTCAAAGTTTTCAAAAGAAAACCTTATTATCTTATTTAAATTTTGAAGAAATGCTGATTATCAGCATGAAATTACTTCGACTGTCGCAAAACACATTTTTCACTACTACGACATTAATATGACGCCGTTACCAACAAAACTTTGTTAGCAATATCGTTACATTAGGACGTGTTCATAGTGTTTAAAGTAAATTTTTAATACCCACATAGCACGTAATATTTCTGTGATATCACAGAATCATTGCAATATCACAGAAATATTACATATTACTGTGAAATATCACAGAAATATTACTGTGATATTACACAGTGATAATGACATTGAAATATTCCACTGATATCACAGAAATATCACAGAAATATTATTGTGATATTACACAGTGATAATAACATTAAAATATTCCAATGATATCATTGCAATATATTGTTGCAATATTTAATTTCAAAGAACAAGGTAATGTCAAATGACGTTTTTATTATGTCTTATTAATGCAACGTCAGTATCTCTTTGATTAATTTCGATATTTTTAGTATCCTTAATATTCTTGGTAATTTCGGTATTCTATAGAAGAAATCAACTTACAAATAAAATAATTATGTCTTTACCATTTCGTGGAATAAAAGTAAATGTTAAGAAAAAAAATTAATTAACTTTATTATTAGTTTAGATATTTACTTAGTTTATTCCTTAAACTGTATATATGTATAAACTATAATGTACGCTCTTCTATGTAATCTATCAATTTAATTATTGCTTTACAACTCGATCAATACTGATTTTATTAAAAAATTACAAAAAACCTTTGTATTTGTCTTATTGCCATTTATAATTTTTACAGGAGCACAAAATTGATTTTAATTTTTAAAAATTTTTATCATGAGGAATTTAAAAAAAAAATGTTTACAAAAAGTTTTGTTAATACACATTTATTATTCACTTGGCAATAAATATTTCAAAGTATATTTAGAAGTTTTTAAAAAAATATACATTTTTACGTTATTTAATATTTACTGATCGGTACATTATTTTGTGAAATAGTTTATTCATTAATATTGATTAGACTATTATACACCACAGTAAAAGGTTTTTCAAGTTAATTAAAATATTAAATTTCCAACAAATATTTCTTTAGATTTCACTTTTTTTCAACTTTATTAAAAAATATGATTATATATATTCTATCATTAATTAGGTATTTTACAATGTTCATTAATTATATGTATATAATGTTGCGGCTCGGTCACCGACCGTCACAACATACGACGAAACAAGCGAGCGCGTGCACAGCCGCTATGCGGTCCCGCCGTGTGTATAAGACTCCACGCAAACAAGTGAGTGCTGGCACCACCGCTAGGTGGCCGCGCCGCTGGAGACCTTCTCGTGAGTCAAGTGCAGCCACAGGTGTTATATCTAGACGCCACTGCGGCCGACCGGGCCGGCTCACCATTGCTCACCACGACTCACTAGCTCACACTTCAGTGAGATTTTAAAGAAAATCGTTGCTTGTTGTAATTTGGAAACGAATACTTGTTCTAATTTTTTTCCCAATGTAACGTCCCCTGAAAAAAAAGTTGATAAACTTGTTTCAATAAACTGATTACTGATTAGTAACTGATTATATTTTGTCAGTTACTGATTAGTAATCAGTTTATTGAAACAAGTTTATCAATTTTTTCTTAAGGGGTACGTGGAACGCTGTTCCATATAAAATTTTATATTTTTACATGTAAATAATATTTTGTATTGTTATTTAATCTTGAACATAAATTAAAATTATAATTCAAATTGAATCTTTTTTAACAAAAATGAAAAAGGATACAAGAGATTTTTTTTTGTAAATTAAACATTTATTACGTTTACATTATTGTATTCTGTTTTAATAAATATAATTATTTTTTTTATGTTTAATATATATTACATGTAACAATATGAAAATAATATTAAGAATAAAAATAAAATAAATTGAAATAATTTATTTATTTAATTTCTTGCAATATTATTTAAATATCACATAAACATCACAGAAATATTGTGAAATATTACAGTAATATTACTATGAAATATCACAGTAATATTACTGTGATGCGTTTTCGCGGACATTTTGATATTACTGTGATATCACAGTAATATTTCGTGATATTTCTGCAATATTTCATTTGTAATATTGCAATGTAAAAGTGATATTGCTATGATATCACTGCAATATTACGTGCTATGTGGGTATGTACCCATAAAAAGATATTTCCAATTATCGAATTACCCCGTCTAACGATTTGCCCCGGTCTCCCCTATATATGTTACGTCCAGGAAAGATGGTTAAGGAAAGGCCATTTGGAATTTAGGAAAGGCAGGGAAGGACGCAATAAAATCCTTAATTTGTGGTTGTATTAGACGGACGTACGACATGAGGGCAAACGCACTTTTATAACTTTGGAAATTGGGTCATCGTGCCACTACACGCTTTACGCCCTTCCAAGAGTCGTACGATCATCGGTCCTTATTTGAGTCAGAGAATCTAATCTTTTTAACTTGGGATTAGACCTCGCGTGATCTTTTACTAGAAGGAGGAGTTTAACGAGACAGGTTAATTTGAAGAGGAAATGAAATAAATTTTAACAATTACATTTCTTTATAAAAACTAGCATAATATATATTGTAACGATACGCCCCTCCACCGTCCGTGCGCCTCCGTTCCGTCCACCGAACACCGAACGCCGAGTACGGCCGAGGACCACGTGCACGCACAACCGAACTTCGCCGTGCAACCACGCGGCGACACGCGCGCCGACCGTGGCGTTCCGTAACGCTCCCACTCCGACTCAACCGACCGAGCGCGCGGATTGGCTTGCTCAGCCGCGCGTTCGGATATATAAGCCGGCAGTGGGAACGCACAAGTCAGATCCGTCCGACTATCCGACCCGTCCACAAGACCGAGCATTCTCGATCGCTCCTTAAAGACGAGCATTCTCGTCGCTCTCCTGCTCCTCGACGGGCATTCCCGTTGCTATCCTCGGCCGAGTATCCTCGACCAACCGACTCCGATATCCTCGACGAGCATTCTCGTTATCATCACCGGCCGAGCATTCTCGACCAATCACGTCCGAGATCCTCGACGAGCATTCTCGTCATCATCACCGGCCGAGCATTCTCGACCAATCACGTCCGAGATCCTCGACGAGCATTCTCGTCATCATCACCGGCCGAGCATTCTCGACCAATCACCGTCGTCCTCGAATACCGTTACCGTCGAGCCGACAAACTTCGTAACCCATATCGGCAGGGCACAAGCAACCTGTCGATCGAGCGCCCCACTTGCACGGGGATCGCTCGGGCGAATCGCGGCGGCGACCGCGCCGGCAGACCGCGCCGGCAACGACCCGCATACGCTCACGACCGCGTTAGCCAATCCCGCCGCGCCCCGCGACTCCCCGACCGTACGGGCAAGCAGCCCGCATAACCCACTAGTTTAGCCGAAAACTTGTAAATAGATAGTTCTAGCATTAGCTATAAACCGCGCCGCGTAACTGGTAATCCGAGTACCAGCCATATCAGTATCTCTTTGCGATCTCTCTGTTATTAGCGCAATCATTATCTTTTTATTTTGATATCTCTCTATTTCGTTAGCTCTTTTATTTTCTTCCATGTTCATTCTGTCAACTCTTTGTGCAATTGTTAATTTTAATAAATCATTCACTATCTTTTGCTACGTAAAACACTGGGTATAGTCATTGCGGACACCTGACCAACCGACGAGCCTTATCCGGTCCGATCCCGAAGTTCCCGCACCGCACCGAACCGACCGAAACCGCGTACCGTTACAATATTTTAAAACTTGTAACGCTGGTACTTTTCGGTGCGGTTACGGGATTGCGTTTGGGATCGGTTGCTCGGATGTGCTCGCCGGATGTCCGGGTTCGTGTAAATAATAACGCCGTGGTTTGATTGTGATAACGAAACAGCTTAAATGTATTCTTGAAGCGTAAGTTAGTGAGTACAAAAATATTAACGTAACAATATATTTATCAGATGTAGTTGCAATACACAAGTGATACTAAGGCACCGGAGTGCTTGGTTAAACGATAATTGGACCCGCGCAAAGTAAAAAAACGATGATTGGTCGGGCCGGACAAAATATAATTCGCGGCGTAACTTAATATTTGAACAAATGAACGGACTTGGATAACTAAAGAAACGGACGGACTGGTACAGTGCGTTGCATTGATGCCTGGGGTACCAATTTTAAGGACCACGTTTCTTTCTTAGTTATTTTTACGTTCATGACCAAATGCTGCTGTCAACGATCATCGCAGCATTCAGTCATGAACATAAAAATAATCAAGAAAGAAATGTGGTCTCTAAAATCGGTACCCCAGGCATCAATGCAACGCATAGCCCTCAGATAGAGCATGAGCATGAACCAGATCTTGAATCATTGCCTATTCCTAACGCCCTGTGTAAAATTCTAAACAATCCGTCATCATTGCTTGAAAGAAACGATCATCTCGTTATATTAACCACTGTTGATACGCGACCTTTTGATAATGGAGCCATCGAACTCCACGTTGCAGAGAAATTGCCAATTCTTGACAATTTAATGCTCGGAAAAGCCCGCGTTTATTTGCTGAGTCATTGTAATGACAAACACGTAATTGTCTTAGCTGTAAAAGAACGAAGAACCATTCGGATGGATATTGAAATTTTAAAAGATTGTTTCGCTTCGCTTCTCGATGTAATCACTGAATTAAATTTACAGTCAATTAGCGTGAGGAAAACTGAAATATTGGATTCAACTCCATGGAGACTAGTACTCGAAACCTTAACAACTGCGGTAGCAGAACACCCTATCATTATTAATATTTGTCACGGCTTAACTACCCCTTTAGTAGAAGATAGAGTTAACATAATAAAAGAACACCATGAATCAGCAATTGGTGGACATAAAGGCATCACTAAAACTTACAGACTTATTAGAAAACGTTATTTTTGATATGAAAAAACAAATTCAAAATTTTGTTAAACAATGCCTTACTTGCCAAACACGAAAACTTGTCAGACAAAAAACAAGACAACCAATGATGCTGACCGATACACCTGGTCAAGCATTCGACAAAGTCGCTCTTGATATTATAGGACTTCTTAAAACCACTGATTCAGGCAATACTTATATCCTAACAATGCAAGATCTATTAACTAAATATTCTATGCGCCTCTGTTAAGTATTAGTGCTGAGGCAACAGCAACAGCCTTTATCAATTACTTTATCTGCCGATTTGGTTGTCCATGCAGTATTCTAACAGATCAAGGCCCTAACTTTATGAGTCAAGTAATGAAAAGTATTACAAAAAAGTTTCGAATCCAGCATTTCAGAACCACCGCGTATTATCCTCAATCTAACGGATCGCTCGAAAGATCACATTCCGTGTTAATTGAATACTTAAAATGCTTTGTACAAAAGGAAAATGAATGGGATATACATATTGAAAAAGCTAGTTTTTCGTACAATACATCTGTGCACGAAGGTACTGGGTATACCCCACACGAATTAATTTTTGGCACACCAGCACGAATTCCATCTAGCTATAATACTGAGCCTGCTCAAGAAACTTATTCCCACCAACTTAACAATTTATTTCACGAGATTCGAGGATTGCAATAAAAAGCTAAATTAAATCTAGAACGAGCTAAGCAAAAATCCAAGCAAAATTACGATAAACGTGTTAAACCCGTAACTTTTCAGCCTGGTGACAGTGTCTTCCTGCTAAATGATTTAAAAACGGGCAAATTTACTTCTGAATATCTTAGGCCTTATCGGGTACTGGAAGTGATGGATCAAAATGTAACCCTTGAGATAAGAGGCACTACGCGGATAGTGCACTCTAATAAGCTAAAAAGGCTTATTTAAGCGAATCAGGATGACCAACCTTTATGTTACAGATGAATTCTATAATTTTCACGGTGATCATCCTGATCAGCCCTATCAATGCACTCATGGGCTATGATTGCAATGGGCCTCACCCAAATGGCACCCTCGTCTCACTACTCGAAATAGACAATTGTAATACGCCCGAAGGGAGGATCATACTCCATGGAATAAACATCGACTTAATCCAACTACCTAAAGACGCTAATGTTAGCGTACTATCTTGCAGAATAGAGTCAGAAAACGTTATCTATGACAGTAGAAGTCTACAATATAATAATCCCATCAAAACACACAGATCCTATCTACCGGTTAACTTACACGAATGCATTCACATGCCTAATTATAAACAAATCACAGTTAAAAATATTACCTTTAACGATTTAAAATTAAACGTCGTCAATAGCAGATTGCTACCCATTGGCAATGCTTCTACTCCACTGTCACAGATAGCTAAAAATTTAACAGACATCATTACTAAAAATTATTTACATATATCATTCAAGCAAAATTATATCAAGGTAAATACATTGAAAGATAAAATAATCTTACCTGGCGGTACTTGTAAATACACGGGATTGCATTGCATCGACGAAGACGGATACCATAATTATTGGTCACCTATATTCCATTCGGGATGTAACACTGCTGCACACACTATTAAATATCGCAGTGTAGCGAAGAAAATAAAATCCGACAATAATCCTACTGCTTATTCATTGATATATAAAAATAATAATATCATTATATTCGCTAGCACTCCGCATAGCGTATGCAATGCAACTCTGTTACAGACAGAGCATCCGCGCTTGCTCATCAAGGAGTTAGAGAAAATCCCAAACGAAATCCCGCCGTTAAATCAGTTACGTCATATGATAGATTCCGTATCCCCATATTATCATGTCTTTAATTATATCGAGACTGATACTAGACAACTATATTCGGAATTATTGTTAACTAAATGTGCAAACAGAAGACCCGAATTACAAATTGTAATGCAAACTGCACATCTGGATCCGAATCAATTGGCCTACATCCTGACTGGCGGACCAGGCTATTCCGCCCGCATCCGAGGGGAAGCTGCCGAAATCTTTCCATGCATTCCGGTGCCAGTACAGGAGAGGGCAACTGAAAACTGTTTTCTCGAACTGCCAATCTTAGTTGGTGTCAAAATATTTGACACCAAGAAATCGAATAATCTCATCGACTGGTACGGAGATTGCTTGCGGACCAAACACAGCAGCCATATTCCGACTTAGAAATATCTGGAGGCAATATCAACCGCATCCAGAAAATATAACTGCGCGTGCTCAACTCTTACGAGCACTCATGGGGAAGTACCCCTGCAATTATGTCAGACAGTACATCAAGCGACAATGCCACGACTGCACAGCGAGACAGTTTTCCTCGCAAGATTGTAGCCTCTATCATGCATGGGCTTGTCCGAATCATTGGTGCAATAATCTGCCTAATTATAATATGGCAATGCTTCAAACCAAGAAGCTCTGCTGCAAGAATGCCAAAACTCTCACCAGCCTGCCATATCGAGGCCATTAATTCAAGTCGATTGCCTCGTTCGGTGTTATTACACAACCAAATCTGCAACCGCACAACATCTAGTTGCAAGTCAGTTAGAGCTCGCCAATCCATGGCCACTACTCGGCAATTCAGTCCCTCTCTGTACAACAAGATGACAGCAACCTCTAAATCTTTGACTAAACTGGAGCAGAGGATTGACGACTGCCTTGAAGGAGGACAATCATCCCACTACTGACCGACAACGACAACGTCATGTGCAGTTTTGCAATAACCCCCCCCCCCCACACCTATAAATGTAACCTGGATTAATTGATTATAGAAAAAAAACTAATTGCAAGAATTAATTATAAAAATTAAGTGGAAACGACCCCTTAAAATTATTCACATTTTAACTGAGACAGCTTGTGTTAAATCTAACAACTGGCGACGATTACAGTAAAACTTTATTAATATGTCCAGTGGTATTATATAATTCCGACCTATAAATCACATCTTCTAAAATCCCACCATAATAACTGGTGTCAATAATAACGGTCAATAACTGTGACAATAACAAATCTTAATCTATTAATTTTAGGGAGTCCTTTTCCCCTTAATCGCCTTATGCGTTTAAATTTTTGAATTATAATACTTCAAAATCAATTTAAAATTCACCACTGTTTTATTAACGAGAGTTTCCTTTTTCCTCCGAAATGACAATCGACGATAACTTTAAAACGTACTAAAATCCTGACGTCACAATTGGAGTCTCTCCTTTCTAATAACAACTGGTGACCCTAAGGAAAACGATTATTGCCGATCAAAGCGATATAATACCCCAATACCCCACCGCAATAATCATTGCGACCTGTCGTTGCGAGATAACCCTTCTAATATCTTTCAACGTATTCACAAAAAGAAAATACAAAAAAAGAAATACATGTAATATAAAAAAAAGAAAAAAAAATATTTTTTAATACATACATATATATATACATATTTCTATAATAAAAAAGACGAATACATACATATATGTGCAAGCCCCCGTATATGTATATATTTTTCATAAGATTTGCGATTATACGTTACCATACTAACTCTAAGAATATTAATCATATAACTGTATATAATACTAGTCATCTTTCCTGCGTTCATTGTTTTTCTGCATAGTTATAGTATTAATCTTTTTGTGTTATTTTGCGTTCGCTATTCAATACTGTACTAATCTGCTCTCGCGTTGCGACAACTTATATTTTCTTTGCGTTCTTTTGCTCCTAATCGTATCTACTCATATTATACCTGTCCTACGTTTTACATTCTTTGTTTATACTATACTTGCGTTCTCTTGCGTTATTAAATCCTATATCTATAATACCACCCAGTCACACAGCTGATCACACTAAGCTACTTATATTCATGCGCATTAGCTCCATGCTTATATACTCCGTTCATGTATTACTTGCGTTTTTCCTTTTTGCGTTGCGCTTTGCTTATGTTAACAATTCTCTATAAGTTCTTGCGTTCTTTTGCGATATAGTATCACATATTCGCCTTGCTTATATTTGCTTGCGCTTAAATTTTAGTTGTATGCGCTTATTACTCTTTGCTTATTGCTTTAATTTTTGTTTCTTTGCGAACCTTGCGTTTCTCTGCGCTTATTTAGCAACTAACCAATTATTTTTATTTTTACGTAAGTTTAGTTGCGATGATATTTCTTTTGCGCTTATGCGATAAATGTGCTTCTTTTGCTCATATTTTGTTGCTTAATTTCTGCTTATATCTTTCTGAAAGAGTGTCACGTTTCTTTTACTTTCTACACACTCCGTTTCTTTTTTGGGAGAGATTTCGCGCCCCGCTTTAAGAATTTGAGACCTCCGATTTCGCTCCTCCCTAACGATGGGGGTGTTACGTCTGGCAAGAAAATTTTTATTTTTCCGCGCCATCCGTACTAATAATAGCCTAATTAGAATCTGGAAACATCCTCCGATCAATTAGATAAATCCCACATCGGTATCATAAATCGATATCGCTCGATTTCAAATCTCATACGGCTTGGCTACATCGCGGTGCCGCCCCCTCGACGCGCAACACCCGCGAGCGTCCATCGGCGCGAGACAGACATCGTGCACGCCGACCCCTCGGCTCGCGACCCCCTCTAATACCACAAGCTTCGCGCGTTGGAATTCTATTCATCTTTCCAACTTAATATAAAATATTAGGCACGGCAAATTTATAATTATCGAAACGTGATCCACTCATGGACGCTTCCCACTGCTGCACCATGCAACTCCGATCGAAACAACTCTAAAATCGCGGACAATAAAAATGCCAAACTATTTTGAATCAATTAATCTCTTACAAACGATAATAAAACCTTAACTTTTTATACGTAAAACTACTGCATGTGCTTGGCGCTATCACCTCGCACACTCTCAATTATAATATAATTTCTATTAAATTCTATTAATTTTCTGAGCACTGAAATTCGCGTCGGGGCTTGGTATGCGGTGCCCCCGCGAGTCGCGATCCCCGGAGAAGTCAACAAGCGCTCGCGCGATATAGGCGCAAGCCGCGCGGTCGCGGAGCGGGGCGGGCTTCTAAGGGCCACACGTTACAAAAAACTATCGCTCCGAATTTTCCGCGAACCTGAGGAATCGTCCCGCGACACCTCTTGCTCATATCCTTGCCTATGTAAGGAGCGAAATCGGAACTCGAAATTCAGATCAGTCTTGTTGGTCGAGCGAGAATCACTGCCATCGGCGACCGCCAACGTTCAGACCTCCAGGTACGATCGCAGCGACGGGAAGGTTTTACTCCTGACGAAGACGTTGGTCTTCGGGGTGGCCCCGGTCGAATCGCCTCTTTCCCTCTCTCTCCTTTCCATCAGAGATCCTGAGGGTTGAACCACACCTAGCATTAGCTAGAGTGTCGCCTCACTCGTTTCTCTGCCTCCCTCCCTTTCATCCGAGCGTTGGAGAAGACTCGCGAAAGCGACTCTCCGACGTCTTCCCTCTCTCCCTCTCCTACGGCGTCGAAGAAGACTCGCTAACGCGACTCTTCAACACCGTCCTTCTTCCTTTCCTATCCCGTCGAGGAAGACTCGCTAGCGCGACTCCTCGACGCATTCACCGTCCCCTCTTTTCCCGAATAACATCCACCTCCAAGGGGGCGTTCTAACGGGTGTCCACTCCGACCCAGTGGATTCGTCTCTCATAACATATACTCAGTTAATAATTCATCTCTCTAAAATTCGTAGATCACTCACACTTCTCTCTCTCTCTCTCTCTCTCTCGCGTTAAAGTCGTCTCTTCGGAAGACTGGTAAGTCATCGGCTCCTTTATACATTCGCGTGGCAATCCTCACTGATTCAATGCATCTCTTCAAGAAGCCGAAAGGGGACTGCGGCACCGACCCCGCGGAGACTGCCGATCATTACCGAGAGCGAAAAAATCAATTTAATGTTGATCGACACGGGATCGACACGGGAATTTTTATTGTACCCGCGGTTAGGCCATACAGTTATTATCTTTTTTGTAGTTTCCTTATGTTCATAAATATATGCTATCAATTCAATCTATCGAGCACGCTCTGTCATTCATTTAACCCTACGCCAAACCCAATCACGCATGCTAAAACGCTATTACATTTTTTAATCTACTGCTCATTAATCACCTAATAATATATCCCCCCCTACAATACCTCTTATTTTCCAATAAGGAATTTGTCGCGTATCCGGGCGTGCTCTCTAACGATTCGGATCTGCGACTGGTGACAGCTGCCTATACCTCAGAAGTAAAATCCAACCAAAGAACAAGATCTACGTCCCGGATCGCAACCTCGCGTATCCGCGGACGTAACAACTGGTGACAGCGGTGAGATACCAAAATACACAATTATTCACCAAAACTAACTAAGCAAGATCTACGTCCCGGATCGCAACCTCGCGAATCCGCGGACGTAACATATAATTTAAAGAAAAACAATGTATGAAAAAACGAAGTGCGCCATCTTGGCCAAATTGTGAGAAAAAGATGATCATAGTGCATTTAAATAAATAGTGAAAAAAGCACAAATTATAAATCATGTTACAATTTAGATTCCTTTATTATATACGTAACGTTGATTATGATAGTTTAACAGTAATTTATTGGACGTGGTAGCAGCTTTTAAAGAACACATGCAAAACTTTGCAGGCAGTCAAAAGTAAAAATATTATATAATATTCAGAATAAGATTGTTTCGAATAGTGTACGCCATCTCTTATAAAAAGATTAGTTCAGAAATGATACATATTAAAACATCAATATAATGGTGTAAACAGAGCGACACTAAGTTGCTACAGAAAAATTATCTACCAATTATAAACTTGGTTCCGCTCATTAGAACTGCCTTAGTTCTTCCTCTTTGAATGTATACAAGACACTGACAAACAATTATGGAAATTACATCACTCCACATACTAACATATACTGTTGAAATTACAATAATATTAAACCCATGCATCGCTGTAAAACATTCGATAGTTTCAAATAAACGTACATCCAAATCATAGATGCTGCATTTCTTTTTCTTTTCAGTTTTTCAATTCTTATTGACTGCATACGAGGTGTGTTAAAAAAATATCGCGAATTTTGTGTTTTTTCAAAAATTATTTATTTATTCATGAATATCTATTTTGTCCCCTTCAAAGTAATCCCCATGAGATATTATACACTTGTGCCAACGGTTTTTCCAATCTTCGAAGCATTTCAAAAAATCATTTTTTTTTACCTTGTTCAGCTCCTCCTTCGATGCCGTCTTTATCTCGTCAAGCGTAGCGTAACGTCGTCCTTTCATGGGCCTCTTCAGTTTAGGGAACAAGAAAAAGTCACAGGGGGCCAGATCTGGGGAATACGATGGCTGCGGCATCATTAGTGTGTTGTTTTTGGCCAAAAAGTCGCGCACAAGCAACGATGTGTGAGCAGGGGCGTTATCGTGGTGCAAAAGCCAATTTTTGTTCTTCCACAAATCCGGGCGTTTCTGGCGGATTGCTTCGCGCAAATTGCGCATAACTTGCAGGTAATATTCCTTATTGACCGTTCTACCCTGTGGCAAGAACTCATGATGCACCACGCCCCTGCAATCGAAGAAAACTGTCAGCAAAACTTTCAAATTCGACCGAACTTGGCGCGCTTTTTTCGGTCTTGGTTCGTGCGGCAGCTTCCATTGAGATGATTGAGCTTTGGTTTCCACGTCATAACCATAAACCCACGATTCGTCACCAGTTATGACCCTCTGGAGCAAATTTGGGTCGTCGCGGACAGAGTCCAACATCTCATTAGCAATGTTCATGCGATGCTGTTTTTGGTCGCAATTGAGCAATTTTGGTACGAATTTCGCGGCGACCCGTCTCATGCCCAAATCATTGATAAAAATCGAATGGCACGAGCCAATCGATATGTTTAGGTCCTCAGCAACTTCTCTAACGGTGATTCGACGATTGGCCAATACCATTTTCTCCACTTCATTAATTTTTTCGTCTGTTGTTGAAGTGCTCGGGCGTCCGGCACGCTCTTCGTCGTTCACATCTTCTCGGCCTTCTGAGAACATTTTGTACCACCGATAAACGTTGCTTCGGTCCAAGGTAGCTTCTCCGTATGCCACAGTCAACATTCGGAATGCATCCGCGCACTTAATTTCGTTTTTCACACAAAATTTGATACAGGTTCTTTGATCCATTTTTTTGAATAGGTAAAAATCGAAGACGATCCAAAACACTGCAAGCAAAGCAGCTGTCAACAATTAAGTGAACATTCAAAATGGCCGAGCTTGTCGGCATAAGTGAGAGACATGAGTACCAACATAACGCCACAAAAAGATCGAAATTCGAATATACGTAACCCGCGAAAATTCAAAATTCGCGATACTTTTTGAACACACCTCGTATAATCATTTTAATTAACAAGCAACATTCAAGTGCTCAATTAAATGAATAATTAAGTATATTTAAAAAAAATTTTTTTTTTAATATTTACTTAAATATTGAATCATAAGTGATCGTATAATAAAAGATGAACAGAACGACAGAAACTTTGAAATTTTTTCATGGTACATTTTAGCATTTAAGTACACATGCTTCCTCATTGTTTTTAACTTAAACGTATTATTATAATAATGTATACTCAAATGTTTTTTTATTGTTTAACATTTAATTCAGTTGTACATATTTTTTGAATTATGCAAAGTTAAACAATAACATAGCATTTTATTAATATAACTTTTCAAGCAAAATTTTCATGTAGAAATATTTCTTCAATAAATATCTAGAGAAATCAAGAATATTAGAGATATCATTTTTTGCTTGTTATTTAATATTAAGCAGGGACAAAATAATATCTTTAATATCTCAAATGTATTTGAACGCAGGAAAGTTCTAAATCAGAACAATTCTAAATGATGGAAAATTAAAAATACTGTTTATAACAAAATATTGTGTTTTTTAAACTAAACTAATGTTTTAAATTTATTTTTGGACTAGCCATTTTACCACCACTTTTTCTCTTCCACCGATTATGCAGTGCTTCACTCTCTAAAAGTGTGAAAATCCTGCCACTCTTTATCAAGACTGGTAGGATTTTTACACTTTTAGAGTGAAATTCCACTTCAAAGAATTTAGAGAGCACAATTTTATAAATCACATCCTAAATAATGAATATTTCGTGTGAATATTACTTTGAGTGACGGAGTACTCCAGAATCTGTTAAGCAACACTTTGATGAATATAATTGTTCAAATTTCAATATAAAATATTGATTATTAACAAAGTTATTCAATAAAATGTAAATAAGTGCTATATTATTTCCTTCTAATGAACTTAAATTGAGGCAAACCCATTGAAAACTGCTTAGTCAAAGTCATGTTGGTATGACGTCAAAACCGTCGTTTATCGTCATGACGTTATAAAAATAATTCAATATAACAAAAAATTGACATTATGTAAATTGATGCGAACATCATAAAAAAAGTACAAGTAAATATTTAGATAACAGTTTTAATGTTATGTTGAAAAATTCAATATCACATTGAAATTGTAACAACGCATGCAGATAGCATACGTTATTCCCGGTGAACACCAACCGGAGGCCGCTGTTCGGCTTTAAAAAACAGAAGGCGCTCGTGCCTACCTAAACGTAGAGATCCTCAAGTAAGAGATTGGACACCACCGTCCATCCGCCATATTGTTCAGGACACTTTCGGCGCGCTTTCAAATGTTTAAATCAATTTAATATATATATATATATATATATATATATGTAGCTTATTAAAAAAATTGATTTAAGAATTCGTATATGTTTATGTTACTGGTTTAAAGAAAATTTTATTTTTGGAAAATTTTTAAAATAAAAACGTCATTATAAATTATGTAGACAGAAGCATGGAATGTACAATCACTATGAAAATTATTAATATTTCTTATGCTTTTAAATTAGAGAATTTTATAAAAAATAATATAATTTTTGCATCCGTAGAAACAAGAAGCAATTTAACAAAATAAGCATAATTGCAATAAATAAATAAATATCTGAAATCAATAAAAAGTTTTATTTAATACGAGTATGCATAGCTACACTTTTACTTGCAAAAGTATTGTCGTTTACATTGAAGAATTTGAATAACCCTTGGCTGCGCAACAAGGCATTTTAAATCCAAGTCACCGTCGAGATAATGTTAAAGACGGCCGATAAATTTTTGTAACTGTCAACGGGGCCCCTTCTTTTATTTTCTTTGAACAACTAATGTAAACATACATGAATTCTTAATTAAATTTATTTTTGTATGTTAATAAGCTACATATATACTAAATTGATTTAAACATTTTTTGAAAGCTCGCCGAAAGTGTCCTGAACAATATGGCGAATCAAAGCACCAATCAAAAGTTGTCTAAGCGGTATCCAATCTCTTACTTAAGGATCTCTACCTAAACGCTGCCACAGCATAGAACTTATACTAATGGAAGGGGAATAGCCTACTCTGGCAATAGGTGGAGAGTGTGAGCATCATCTGAGAGACAGAAGATATATTTCTATCCTGCTCAGGGACTTTTCTTCTCTCTGCGCATGTGCCAAATGAGGCGCCATGTGTTACTAAGTTCTCTCTAATTCTACGTTATAAAATAAAATAATAATAATAATAATTAAAAATTTCTAGAAAAATACTTTATATATAATTTATTGATGGTAGAAATGTATAAGTTTTGAATATTTGTGGCGTATATATTGTTTCTTTTCAGCGTCACCTGAAAATTTCGCTTCGTGATACAAACGTATTTTAATATAAATTTCGATAATGCATTTTATTAGCTGTACTTTATGATTGTCAAAGATATCTTGGCTTCTTACATGCTCAAACATAGCATCTTGCGTAAAACTGTAATTACTCACAGCGTTAAAAATTTTTAACGCCAAGATATCTTTTATATTTTTTTTAACAAAAATTAAATGACTATTTTGTCTTATAATTTTTTCGCAGTGGTTTGTAATTCTTACTACGTCTTCCGAAGGAATACTCAATTTTCCTCTATTTTTTAATATGATTAAGTGTGAGGTATTATTCGTGGATATTAAGAAAGAGGCACACGTCTTACACATTTTTTTATCACGAGTCAATTTTTTTACGACAAATCCACTAATATATTTTACAACATCTTCCACGTACGGACTGAGAGACCACAACGAATCTAAATAATCGTGATCAAATTGTATATCGGCAACTGTTCCAAAATCATGCGATTCGTCGTATATAGGATCGGAGTATTTTTTGCTTGTTGAAGGTACATGTAATATATGAATATCATTAATTAGGCAATTACCCCTTTCCGACGCATTAATTTCATGCCTAATCATCAATCTTTTGTATGCTGCTTCAAACTGTTGAGCGTTAGGATTGTTGTTAAATCCTCCCCGACTTCTCAGGGCACTAAAAAAAGTTTCTAAATGATCTTGGATTAGTTTAAATGTCAATAAATACTTTAATTTTAATTATTTTAAAACATTCCATAATTCAAACATATTTTGTAAACAAATAACAAACCCTAAAAAGCCAGTTTTTCTAGTATATTCTAAAATTGATTGATTTTTTACAGTTTTTAAATCGCTAATGTATTCTATAATTTTATCAGCCTGACTTTTTAAGCTGTCATAGCTTTCATCTGTTAGAGGTATTTTACAATATGACCTCTTTGAAAATTGACTACGTACATTTAAAATATCAAATGCATTATTAAATACCGAGCAAAATTCGGCTGTTTTTTCGGGAGAATAAAATTGCTTATATTGCTTGCTTTCGTGTATAAACTTGAGAGCAGAACAAACACTTTCACTCAGAGTTTGAGCAGCTATTTTGACATTCATTCTGTTATTTACATATAAAATATGTTTCTTGGTCAATTTTGTGCCAGCACGTAACCCTTCTTCTTCCTCCATTTTTTGTAAAAGCACAATATCCTGCCAATAGATATTTGCATCTTTATGTTTTATTATTTTGTGATCGCCCAAAGTGTTTCGCACTAGTTTCAACATATGACATGGGTCAAAGAAACAGAAAACTTTTTTTTTCGTTTTGGGATTAATAAAATATGGCTTAAAAGCAGTCCCTAATTCAAAATTTGCCCCTAAACATTTACACATATTTATGTTTACGCTAGCTCCATCGAAAGTAAGGGAATGCACTTCTACTCCTGTCATTTCTATTAACTCTAAGCATTTTTCTAATAAACTTGCTCTCTCAACTCCATTTAATGAGTTCAATAGAAAATATCCTACAGGAATTTTCCAGTGGCCATTAATTGCGACAAGCATGAACACTAAGGCATTTGTTGCTTTACACGAATAATCTATATCGAAAGCATTATTATGATCAATCCCAAAATCAACAAGTCCGTAGTATCTTTTTCCATCATAAGTTACTTGTTGTCGAATGGCTACTTCATCTATTACGAGATTGCATAGAACCAGATTGTCATTTTTTTTAACCTGACACTTTAGAGCTTCAAATGCTTCAGCGGTGAATCCAGGGCGTCCATTCAATACTGAATACCACTTTCGAATGGTAGAGGGTTCAGGTAGAAGGTTACAAAAACTTTTCCGTACGTAATTGTAGGCTTTCGCAGAATAAAAGTTTAATGTAAGTGCGAATGCTCTTAATTCGGGAGAATATTTTTGTTTTACGGATTTCCTGCGTTTTATGATTTCTTGGATAGGATCAGGTAATTGGATCTGAAAAAATCACCATAATTTTAAAAAATATACGTGATCTTATTATATAATACTCATGTACAATTGAAAATCGATCTTATTATTTCTAATTTTTTTGATCCATCTTATTATTATGTACCGGATTGTATACCAATTAGCCCGGTTGTTCCACCTTTTGGTAAGTATCAAGTAACGTTAACTGTTAGGTAAACCCTTGCGATCCGCAAAGATTTACCTAACAATTAAATTTACCAAAAGGTGGAACAACCTTAATAATGTTTTCCAATCACTCCAATAGGAGCTTATTTTAAAAAACAAGCTCCTATTGGAGCGGTTTTTTGAAACAACTTTCTGTTGGAGCCGATAGAAATTTATATATAAATGATAAACATAAAATGATATAAATCCGAATACATGGTCGATTTTCTAAATCGACTATGAATTCGGACCATAACGTTTTCGAATAAAGCAGTTAACCCGCTTTGATTAATTGCTTCAATTGGAGAGCTTTATAATACAAAAATATACAAAATTTCAAACTCTTCTGAAACTGAATAAAAATGTTCTGCCGTCAAATATACACGAATCTCGATATTGAATGTTTTTGATATTGTAAATATAAAGTATATAAAATCATACAAGTACACAAAAGCACTAAGATCCAGCTACGACCGTACGAAAGGCCTTCTTGTTTTGATTTGTATTTACATTATCGATCGAATATCTCTCTAAATTAAAATTGAATTATTTAGTAACATTTCCTCGGAAGATGTAATAAAAGTTACAAACATGTCAAAAAACTTATAAAACAGATTAACCTTTTAAAATATTTTTGTTTAAAAAAAATACAAAAGATTTCTTGGCGTAAATAATCTTTAATGCTATGATTGATTATATATAGTTGTATATATAGTTGATAGATTATATATAGTTAGATTATACACAGATTGTATATAGATTATATATAGTTGATTGATTATATACAGTATACAGTTAATTGATTATATATAATTATTCATGATGCTATGTTTAAACATACAAGCAATAAAATTCAAAGCGAGTGAGCCTGCTTTATCTGAAAATGCTATCGCTTTACGTTTAATTATTATATAGAAACTTCTTGATATACCATTAAATGATCCACAGCATTCTCCGATATAAAATTCTTCTTCTTAAGATGATCTATCAAGTCTTTCATAGTTTTAACACGGTTTTTCAGTCTCGTAGTTTGTTGTTGTAATGTTAAAATTTTTCTCCTTTGTTTTTTTACTACCAGCTTTGCTATATTTAATGCTCTTTTAGCTCTCCGTGGGGTGGCTAAATGTGGTGTTCTAATATCACCAATATATCGTGCTTCACGCGGAGAATTTGGAGGAGTTACATTTATCGGCAATACTGCATCAGTACCTAATAAGCAATAATAATAATTAGTGATGCTTTTATTTAGCAAATATATATAATTAAGATTCCCATTCATAATTATGAATAAGTATTTAATATACACATTGAAGAATAAACAGTGAAATGATACTTTGATAAGTTGACTAATATTTTCAAAAACTCACCATAATGAATTTCTCTGGAGTTTTTTAAATTTTCATTTTCTGGAGTTTTGTTTACATTGTTATCAACTGGATGCTGAATTATAGTTGAACACGATTCTTCATGAGTTGGTTCATTGCCGATATTGTTATCTGCTGGATGCTGGATGATAGTTGAACACAATTCCTTTTCATGAGTTGGTTCATCGCTGATATTGTTATCTGCTGTATGCTGGATGATAGTTGAACACGATTCCTTTTCATGAGTTGGTTCATCGCTGATATTGTTATCTGCTGTATGCTGGATGATAGTTGAACACGATTCCTTTTCATGAGTTGGTTCATCGCTGATATTGTTATCTGCTGGATGCTGGATGATAGTTGAACACGATTCCTTTTCATGAGTTGGTTCATCGCTGATATTGTTATCTGCTGGATGCTGAATTACAGTTGAACATGATTCCTCTTCATGTATATTTAGTAAGCATTCACTTTTCTTACGTTTAGCAATTTCCTTATTATGCTTGCAGTCTTTATCACTATCATCTAGACTCCTAAAATTATTTTGTATTTAGATACATAGAAATATGTGGATATATATAAAATTAAAAATTATATATATACACTACTCAAAAGAAAATAGGGAACACTTTCCAGACACCAAAAATTAGGCTATTTTCAAATGACTGTAACTCGGTGAAAAATCATCGTAGATAAAAAATAAAAAAAGCATTTTGAAGCTTGAAGATCCAACTTTAACGCTCTATCAGCAGATTTTCAAAATTCTTTTAACTTCCTTGTCTTATGCAGTAAAAAAGCACACCCTGTTTTGTTCCTTAAAATTTCGTATTTTTGACACTTTGCAGCTCGACCAACAAATTTTTTTCGAACAATTCAAGTAAAGCTTCATAAACTACAACATTTTGCCTACAAAATGCTTTTTTTAAAATTTCTCTACGATTTTTTTTGACCGAGTTACGCTACTTTGAAGCTAAACCTGCATTTTTTACAAATGATATCCGTACTCCGTGAAAAATCATCGTAGACAAAAAATCAAAAAACCATTTTAAAGCTCGAAGTTCCAGCTTTAACGTGCTGTTAATGGTTTTCGAAAATTTTCTCAATTTCTTAGTACTATGCTCCAAAAAAGATACACTGTTTTTTCCTTAAAATAACGTATGTTTAACAGCCTGTAGCTCAATAAAAAAATTTTTCTCGACAAATCCAATGCAAGTGCCATAAAGTATGACATTTTCTCTACAAAATGCTTTTTTTAAAGTTTTCTCTACGATTTTTTTGACCGAGTTACAAGACTTTGAAGATATACATTTTTTACAGTACATTTTTCCGAAAAATGACGTCTACCGCCGACATTAGCATTACCCAATGTGCACCACGTGGAGGTTGTCGGTCGGATTTTTGCACATCGTGTGTGTGTGTGTGAGTGTGTGTGTGTGTGTGTGTGTGTGTGTGTGTGTTGTGTGTGTTTGTATGTATGTATCACAGCAGAGATAAGGACCCCGCAGTTCGTCACTTCTGCAGTATTTAATGACTCCAAACCCTCTCTGCTGTGTGTGTATGCGCTCGCGCGCATGAGAGTTCAATAGTGTGTATTTCCTCCTCTCTGATCAATTACTGCTTGCAAGCGTTCTCGCATATTTATACATCTTGCAATACGATCTTGCGGAATGTTGTGCCAAATTTCCGTTAAAATTTCTCCCAATTCTTCTAAATTTCGCGGCTGTTCCTCGCGACGCCTTAATCGTCGTTCCATTTCATCCCAAATGTGCTCGATTGGATTTAAGTCCGGGCTATTGGCGGGATGATTTAACAGACTAATTGCGTGTCGTTGAAAAAAACGTCGCGTTATATTCGCCGTATGAGGTCGAGCGTTGTCCTGCATAAAAATAAAGTTCCGACAGGTTCGATTTAATAGCAAAACGTGTGGTCGTAGAATATCGTTGATATAACGAACACCCGTCATTGCCGGAGGTGGCAGGATCACTAGATCACTTCGTCTTGTAAGTGATATACACCCCCACACCATCACGGAACCGCCGTTGTAGGATCGTATTGGCATAACGCAACGTCGATCATAGCGTTCATTTCGTCGATGCCAAGTACGTATACGAGCATCATTGCCATAAAGGCAAAAACATGATTCGTCGGAAAAATATACATTTCTCCAATCCTGTGAACTGTAAACATATAGTCGTCTTAGTCTAAAAAAAATCTCTTTTTAGACAAAGATGACCATATGTAAACATTGCATGCTCAATACAATAAAATTTTGTTTAGTACGCCGGCGATTCTCGCAGTGTGATAAGCGACACGGAATTTTCAAAATGCCGCGTAGACATTTATCGGCCGTAGAAGTTGCACGCATAATTGCGCTTTTGCAACAAGGTTTTAGTATGCGTTATGTGGCGCAAGATATTGGTGCATCTGTGTCCGTAGTGAGTAGAGCTTGGTTACGATATCAAGACACGGGAAATTACACGAGACGTGAAGGTAGTGGTCGTTCTCGATTAACGACAAATAGACAAGATCGAGCCATTGTTCGTTATGCATTAGAAAGACGAATAATTACCGCAAGAAACATTCGTAATGACATTCATTTGCGCCATGTGTGCGAACAAACAATTCGCAACCGTTTGAGAGAAGCAGGTCTTCGTTCTCGTGTTCGTGCACAAGTACCAAGACTCACACTCGTACATCGCCAAGTACGTTATCAATTTGCGCGCGATCACATAAATTGGACCGCTAGGGATTGGAGAAATGTATATTTCTCCGACGAATCACGTTTTTGCCTTTATGGCAATGATGCTCGTATACGTACTTGGCGTTGACGAAATGAACGCTATGATCGACGTTGCGTTATGCCAATACGATCCTACAACGGCGGTTCCGTGATGGTGTGGGGGTGTATATCACTTACAAGACGAAGTGATCTAGTGATCCTGCCACCTCCGGCAATGACGGGTGTTCGTTATATCAACGATATTCTACGACCACACGTTTTGCTATTAAATCGAACCTGTCGGAACTTTATTTTTATGCAGGACAACGCTCGACCTCATACGGCGAATATAACGCGACGTTTTTTTCAACGACACGCATATTAGTCTGTTAAATCATCCCGCCAATAGCCCGGACTTAAATCCAATCGAGCACATTTGGGATGAAATGGAACGACGATTAAGGCGTCGCGAGGAACAGCCGCGAAATTTAGAAGAATTGGGAGAAATTTTAACGGAAATTTGGCACAACATTCCGCAAGATCGTATTGCAAGATGTATAAATATGCGAGAACGCTTGCAAGCAGTAATTGATCAGAGAGGAGGAAATACACACTATTGAACTCTCATGCGCGCGAGCGCATACACACACAGCAGAGAGGGTTTGGAGTCATTAAATACTGCAGAAGTGACGAACTGCGGGGTCCTTATCTCTGCTGTGATACATACATACACACACACACAACACACACACACACACACACACACACACACACACACACACACACACACTCACACACACACACACGATGTGCAAAAATCCGACCGACAACCTCCACGTGGTGCACATTGGGTAATGCTAATGTCGGCGATAGACGTCATTTTTCGGAAAAATGTACTGTAAAAAATGTATATCTTCAAAGTCTTGTAACTCGGTCAAAAAAAATCGTAGAGAAAACTTTAAAAAAAGCATTTTGTAGAGAAAATGTCATACTTTATGGCACTTGCATTGGATTTGTCGAGAAAAATTTTTTTATTGAGCTACAGGCTGTTAAACATACGTTATTTTAAGGAAAAAACAGTGTATCTTTTTTGGAGCATAGTACTAAGAAATTGAGAAAATTTTCGAAAACCATTAACAGCACGTTAAAGCTGGAACTTCGAGCTTTAAAATGGTTTTTTGATTTTTTGTCTACGATGATTTTTCACGGAGTACGGATATCATTTGTAAAAAATGCAGGTTTAGCTTCAAAGTAGCGTAACTCGGTCAAAAAAAATCGTAGAGAAATTTTAAAAAAAGCATTTTGTAGGCAAAATGTTGTAGTTTATGAAGCTTTACTTGAATTGTTCGAAAAAAATTTGTTGGTCGAGCTGCAAAGTGTCAAAAATACGAAATTTTAAGGAACAAAACAGGGTGTGCTTTTTTACTGCATAAGACAATGAAGTTAAAAGAATTTTGAAAATCTGCTGATAGAGCGTTAAAGTTGGATCTTCAAGCTTCAAAATGCTTTTTTTATTTTTTATCTACGATGATTTTTCACCGAGTTACAGTCATTTGAAAATAGCCTAATTTTTGGTGTCTGGAAAGTGTTCCCTATTTTCTTTTGAGTAGTGTATAATCAAATAACTGTCTTACATATATTATAGTTTTCCTCTTTAGATACATACCGTTTTTTACGTTTAATATGATAAACGGATGGTATGCTTTTATTTTTTTAAATTTTATTTGTTGCTGTAAGAAGGTAATCTTCTTTTGTAAAGTGATTGGAGCATAAAAAAGTGGAAGTTCTAAGAATAGCTTCATCCAAGTTACAAAATTTTAACCATTTTGTTTTTATTTGTACATCTTGTGGAAATCTGCAAGAATAAAAATATGATTTAATTAACCTAAAATACCATGCAAACGTAGAACATATATATATACTATTATGTACATATTAATATTAGAAGCTGTAATACATTTACTTACTTGTGATAAGATGCTGTTTTATCCCGATTATCACACAAAACACAATATTTAACCATTTTATATAAAAATAAAATCTCACTCTACGTACAGAAAATATCTTCCCGTTAAAAGTGATAGATATAAACAATCTGAAACAATCCTCCGATATCTACAAATTTTGATTGGTGAAGCGTGATCATGCGCAGAGAGAAGAAAAGTCCCTGAGAAGGACAGAAAGATAGTTCTGTCCTTTAGATCTTGCTCACAGCTCGTCGGCCGTATTCTCCTTCCATTACTATAAGTTCTATGTGCCACAGTGACGTCGCCGCTAACGGCCGAGGACGGCCGTTAGCACGAGGCAGACCCGTGCACGATACAAGACCACGCGCACGCGCAACACCGACCAGCCGCAGGAAGAAATCCCCGCGAAAAGCGCGTCTGTACCAGCAACCGCGGAGGAATAAAACCCCGAGATAAAATCTCGAAGAAGAGCGAGCACACACAGAAATGACCGAGCGCGCGAGCCAGAAGGTGTAAAAGGCCTCCGCTCGCGCACTCAGCATCCATTCCGCCACCTCGATTCCGACCCGAAACTCCTCTGGCCGAACAAGCGGTAAAGGTTTTTTGCCGCTGTCGAGGTACTCGACAGAGCCGATGTTCGAAAGAACATAGCTTCCGTCTACAAACCACCCCGGAGACCAAACGGCGGTAAAGGTTCTTTGCCGCCACCAAGGTACTTGGTAGCTCCGGGCGATCCGGCGCTCCCAGCCAGAACAAGTCCCGCGACTTCGCGCCGGCTATTAAGCCGAGAAACGAAAGACCGCGCTCCGAACACAAGTTGTCAGGCATTTAAACGCCGTACCGAGCTAACTCACGCGTTCGCGCCGTCGGCGCGCTTCGCGCCCAGCCGCATACCAGCGCAACCACGCCTCGAAGCTCGACCAGCCGAAATTCGCGGAAAGCCGACCCCGCTTCTGGGGATCACGAGATTCCCGCTCGGCTCCACGGCCAAGGCCGTTTGTAAATAGACTGTATATAATCCGCCGTTCCAAATTATTGTACTCTTTTCCGTACGTCGTTTTCAATAATACCGCGATCTCTAAATGTAAATGTGCTTTGTCACACTGTGTCATTGTATTACCGCGAATTACACTTGTACCGAAGTATAAATCCGTCGATCCGCGCTCGTCGTCGTTTCTCTCGATCACGGCAGCACAGCTCCAATTGTATCGCGTACATGACTTCGCAATAAACTCACACGCAGCATGACCAACCAACGTTTATTTTCTCTCTCTCGCCTCGAATCTATTACATTAACCGAACCGCGAGCTAAATCCGCGCACAGCAAAAACGGAATAACGGTTGTTACAAAATCAAAATTATATTATGAGACAATTTTGTCTACTCAGTTATTTTTTCGAAAGACATTTTCGCAACATAGTTTATTAGTGTATTGTTATTTCTAAACATTTTGAACATTTATAAGAGGGACAATGACACTTGCCAGTTTTCTCAATAAATTGTGTTTATGATTTAATTCATTTTCATTTCACAAAATTGTAATACATAATGCGTAACGTCATCAAGTAAAAATATCAAAGTAAAAATATTTAACTTTATAAGATAAATTTACTTACTCAATACTAGCAAAAAGTCCGCAAATATAGCAAAATATCGTTAGTGAGAAACGAAAACAACTGACAACAATTCTCTCTGTGGGAAATAATCACGTTGACTCGATTACCGCCAATCGCACAATATACTTTTAACAGTTAATATTGAACACACTGATGCATACTCCAGACGCGTCGCTTTACAACTAAGGAAGAAACGCGGTATCGCGATGTGTACCTGTTTCCCGGATTCACGTTCCCCACCTTTAGCAGCTCGCAGTTTGATTGGGAGAATTTAAACGCAAGTGCCTGCGAGTAGATTGTTTCGTGCGGAACTGGAGTACAATCATCTAACGTCATATGAAGATTTCAATTAGGACTAGTGATTTGCTCCGAAGGCTTTAATATTCAAATTCGAAGTTTTAAAGAAGCAAATTTATACAATTATTAATTTATATTAATATAATAGTATTACAATAGTTACATTTATAAAATTAGATGACAAAATCCGAAATAAAATTTCTAATATTTTAATTATGTCATTAAATTGAAAAATACATAATACATAATCACTTTTTACTGATTTTATGATTATCTCAACTTTTCATTCTTAAAATGATTGTTTTATCGAGGAAGATTTAATAAAATTGAAACATTCATAAAAATTTATAATTATTTATTTATTTAAGAATAAAATTTTATTTTGTTTCTTAATTAGATCGTATCATTAACTCTATTATCTTTCCTCATTTAATGTTCATATATATTAAATTTGATTAGTTTGGGTAACATTTATTCGATGAAAAAACCGCTTGACTCTTTATTTAAAACTCTGCTGAATTCATGATGCAATACTTCCAATTATAATTTAAGATATAATTTTATATTATTTTAGTATGTACATGTAAATATTATTGAATTCTTTTTATTTACAATATTTTTAATATACTCACTAAATAAACTCGCCATTCAAAAGTTAACAGATCAGATTTTTCTCAAAATTTGAATCCGAATAATATTTTCTGCCTCCTCAAATCAGTCAAGATTCAAAAATTTTAGTAAAATTGGTAAATAAAGTAAAAATTTGCAAAAAGTGTATTAGTCATGTAAATTATCATGTCAAATAAGTACTAGAATAGTTGGAAAATTGTTATAAATACAATATTTACTTTTGTTATTTATTAAAACAATTCCAAAAAGTAATGGTTAAATTGGATGTTTTTGCAATTTTCTTTATTTTTCCTACAGTTCCGAAGTTTAGATCAAAGCTAATGTGCGCGATTTCTTCTGTTCTTTTTTGCAAATGAAATGTCTATTTGTTACCTTATAATTACTCTTGGTCTTTGTTGTAAAAATAAATCCTCAGATATTTTATCAGCTTTATCGCTTGAGAAAACTGCAACTATTTACAAAATATTGTTCCGAATATTTTTTTAAAGAAAGAAAAGTGAAAAAATGAAAAATAAGGAAAATCGCTATAAACAACTAATTTCATCATTTTTTATATTGTTTTAATGGATAACAAAATCAAACATAGTTTATAATAATTTTTTAATTATTCTAGTATTTTTAAAAAAAGTTTTGCTATTTGACATAATCGTTTATCACTAATTGTATTTTTTGAAAATTTTTATCTTTTTGAGCCAATTTTGATAACATTTTCAAACTCTGATTGCGATTTGAAAAAATAGATAATATTATCTTGATCTATTTATCTAAAAAAAAATATATAGCAGATACTTCAGTTCTAAAATCAGTTAAATCTTTTCAGCAGTTTCAACTTAAAAAATAATCAAGTGCATTGTATTTTAATATATAAAATTTATTTTTTGCCATTTTTCATGCCATATTATACATTTGGTAACAATGCTAAAACATTAAAAGTTTTTTAAAAGTTTTTTCGAAGAAAGATCTTATTGATATTGCATGAGAAAAAGAAAAAAAAAAAATATATATATATATATATATATATATATATATATATATATATATGTATGGCCAAGGGCAGTTTCCGGGACAAAAAATAAAATTGAATAAAAATATTTTTAAAGTATCTTTCTTACTGTGATATATCTCTCGTTTAATTAAAACAAATGTATTCTTATTTATTTTTCTAAAAAAATTAAATTTGGTACTTTCCAGGACATTTTATAAATTGGTAGTTTCCGGGACATTAGTAATTCCAGGACATAGCTCACAATGGCAGATTTCAGGACATTGGTAATTATAGGACATAGTTCAAAATGGCAGATTCCGGGACATTTCTTCATTCATGTGTCTTGATAGTTTTGAGGAAATAAAGTGCTTGAATAAATAAATATATAATTAATAACAAAAAAGTGGCATTATGATCACACATTTACATTTTACACATAATAATAGTCTTGTTAATAATCAATATTTTAATGAAAAACTTAACGATTAAACTGACATGGGAACCGTACAAAGTTAACACACGATTTTGTGAAAAAAATATTGGCGTCTAGGTCTGCTTAAACTGAAACACATGTCACAGATTTAATTTTTTACTACCCCATTTTTTGAAGGCAAAATTAAAGAATTGAAAGTTAGCGCGCGTGTAGTAGGTTACTTGTATTGTTAACTTGTTTTATTTTTTTAGTTGAGCAGAATAGATTGTAATGTAAGATACGGCTTTACAAAGACTATTCTTATACATAATGTTTTATTTATGTTGCATTTAAAAAAAAATTTTTGCATGTCGTGGAATATACCGTATAAGAAAAAAAATCCACACGAATTGTATGGTATGTCCCAGGACGTAAATTAAAGGAAATGTGATGTTTTATTTGCAATAAAAATTATATTTTTATAAATATTGCGTTTGAAAAATGTCTACATATACAGAGTGTCTCAGAGGTAGCAAAGGTTTTTTATAAACAAATTCTTTGGAATATTCTAAGTAAATATTTTAATACAAAATTGTTGAGACTATAATACTTTCCGAATTATAAATTATTAAAATTGTTTAATTGTAGTGTCTAGAATTTGCGCGCTCAAGCATAGCACATAGCACAATAGTGAAGAAGCCTTTGTACATTGGCTGACTTTCTATATATTAACTTAATTTTTCATGTAATGATAAGGAACTATTTTTAATCTTGTTCATCAGTGATTATTAAATTAAAATTATTTATAAAAATTAATGTCAACCTAATGTTATAAAATTTCAAACCATATTTAAATCAAACTGACAAAACTATCATATCGACACATTTTACTTGACAGTCACTACGCCATCTCTGAACACAGGAATTCTAGGTGCTAGAATTGGACAACTTTAATAAATTTATAATTAAAAAAGTATTATTGCCCCGATATTTTGGTATTAGGATATTCGACTTAAAATATTCCAACGTATTCGCTCATAAAAAAAACCTCTGTTAATTCTGTGATACCCTGAGAATATGGAAATTCAAAATTAAGCAATATATTAAATGTAGATCTAGTAGTTTATATCATCTGAGAGTTCACTGACTAATATTTTGATATAGGCAGCAGTAATTCAACTGTGCCATAGTTCTATCAATGTGTGTTAATAAGGCCCAAATTAAAAATAAATTGAAAATAACAAAGGAATTAAACATTATTTTCCAACTCACTGTTAAAATAATTATTAATCACAAATATGAAATCCTTTAAGATCTATTATATTAGTAAAACATCATAATTATTTTTAATTTTGTCTATAATTAATAATTTAACTTTAAGAAATTCTGGCTATTTTAGTGCAATTTTAGCTTATAAAAAGTTAGTACCATTGAAAATCGTTATTCTCTGTTGCAAACCACATACATAATAAACAAATGACAATGGCTATAACAATTAATGTACAAGTGGGCCTTATTTATTAATACATTATTTTTAAAACAGTATATTTTTTCCAAAAAATTGATATACATATTTGTTTTTTCTTATAGTTAGAAAGTTAAATAATATTATAATATGTTGTAATAAACCATAAAATAATGTATACTTATTAAATTTACAACACATTTTTATAAAAACGACTAATTTACCCACTTTGTTACAAGCTTTCGTTGCATTGAATAAACATGTTGCCAGAGGTATTAAATTCCTATTTATCTACCTTCTATGACATATCTTTTAAGCAAATATTTCAAACATAAAGTGGTTTTTTAAATGGTAAATTTAAAAGTGGGCCTTATTTAGTATTGGGTCTTATTCGGCTCAAGTACCTTATATGACCTTTTCTATAGAGCTTATTACTAGCTTCATTTTTTGTTTGACACATTTTTTTGTAAAATAAATATTTTCCGAAACAAGAAAAACTGTTTTTTCTTTCTGTAATATTTTTTTAATAAAAAGCGAGCACTACTTAAAACTTTTTGTACTCAGTACCTTCCCATTAATATACAGGGTGAGTCATTTTAATCTATGGACCCGAATATCTTCCATATAACGGTATCTACAAAAAAATGATTTAAATAAAAGTTGACCAGGATAGAGGGGGTCATTCAATTGTACCATTGGTTTCGACCTTGAGGTCAATTTTGAAGGTTATTTCAAGGTCACGATGGTTTTTTAAAATGGGACACCCTATTTTTGACTGCGGATTTCGAAAAAGCGGAAAATTTTACATCAAACTTGTCTTATGAAAAAATTGTTTTTGCGACCTTGGAAAGGTCAAAAATGAAGATGAAATGCCTGAAAAACGATCTGGTGTACTTTTTCTGAAATGACGTGGTTTTCTGGGTAACACAAATGTGCATAATGCTTAAACATTACTACTTGCAACTTTCGGCCGGATTCTTCGACGCACGCCTATTGCTCCCCTCCCAGCGCTCGCGCCTTAGCAACGGCGCCGCCGGACGGCGTAACGCACGGTCCTGGGACGATGTATCGCGCTCCTTAGTTACGCCGTCCGGCGGCGCCGTTGCTAAGGCGCGAGCGGTGGTGTGCGTCGAAGAATCCGGCCAAAAGTTGCAAGTAGCTGACAGCACTGCGATACCTAATGCTAATAATCAACGATTGAAAAAAACTAAACAATTACGTTTGATTTAAGATTTATAATTATTGTTATAATAGAGTTTTATTCCTTTTCTTTTTTACTCACTTCTGCATAATTGAAAAATTTACTATTTAAAGTTGCTTAAATTTAAAAATTCCAAACATACATACAGGGTATGTAGGTAATTACATTCACAAGTTACCTTTCCAGAATGGCTGATTATAGTCCTAATGAGATTGTTGATATTATATTAGTTTTAGGGAAGTGTCATAGCAATTACAATGCAGCATCAAGGCTTTATGCTCAACGCTAAAAGTAAGATGAAAGTACTTTTGACCTTGATATAACCTTGATATGACCTTCAAAAGGTCAGGTCTTAAAACTAAAAAATCCCTATGCTCATGTAAAAAGTGCCATTGTTTAAGAGCCCATTGTCAAGAAACAGTTTCAGCGGTCAAAAATAGGGTTTACTAATCAAAAAATGCGTTATGAGCCTCAAACAACCTTGAAAATTGTCTTCAAGGTCAAGCTAGTCAAAGTGATTAACACTTTTACAATTCATTGACTTTGTTTAAGCATTATGCACATTTGTGTTACCCAGAAAACCACGTCATTTCAGAAAAAGTACACCAGATCGTTTTTCAGGCATTTCACCTTCATTTTTTACTTTCCCAAGGTCGCAAAAACAATTTTTTCATAAGACAAGTTTGATGTAAAATTTTCCGCTCTTTCGAAATCCGCAGTCAAAAATAGGGTGTCCTATTTTAAAAAACCATCGTGACCTTGAAATAACCTTCAAAATTGATCTCAAGGTCAAAACCAATGGTACAATTGAATGACCCCCTCTGTCCTGGTCAACTTTTATCTAAACCATTTTTTTGTAGATACCGTTATTTGGAAGATATTCGGGTCCATAGACTAAAATGACTCACCCTGTATGTCAAAGTCAAGGAAGTCAGAGACTGCTCCCCTTTTGTAAAGGTTTACCAAAGGCTGTTACTCTTATTAAAAATAATTCTTAAATATTTCGGGAACGCAATAATTCAATTTAATTACTAACGGTTAGATAAAACTTTATAAAATATAATTTAAAAAAAATAATACGAAAAGTTAATAGAGAGAAAGTTACTTTTTCGGTGATTGCTTGCACGGCGTAGCTGCGCTATTCTTATTAAATTTAACGAGTCGAGTAATGTCGAGATGATGAATGAAGAAACATTGGCAGTTATTTTTTTCGAAGACGAAGAGTTGGGCCATTGTAATTAGATGGGCCAGGATTGTTTACTTCCTGTAAAATAATAAAAATTTTTTTAATGATTTTTTAAAAAAACAATAACATATATGTTCACATGTAAAAAAATTTATAAGTTAACATATATGTTATTGTTTTTTTCTTATTATAACATTTTTGTTCTTATTGGTGTCCAAATTTTTATTACAAAACAATTAAAAAAAATTTTTTTTTAATAATTTTTAGAAAATTTGAATATATTTTGTTATACCTTTACTTACTTTTTTCTTGTTGTTTTTGTTACTGCTCTCGTCTTTGTCCTCAAAGTTTGTACCATCTTGTTCAAGTAGATTGATCTATAACAGAGTTCGGCAAGAAATGCACATTTCGCCCGATTTTCAATTGACTCCGCCCAGCGCTCTTCCCTTCCCCTACCTCGACGTCCCGCGCGCAGCCAACGAGCCGCGCGAGGCTCAGGACCGTGTCACCTCGCGACTCGCGACCGTATCGTGTCACCGGACCTCGAATACATATTTTTAATAGCTTTCCACATCACCCAGGGGGTACTATTATCGACGCGTTTTTTTTTAAGTGGTTTCCCCGTCAGGCCTAATCCACTGATGACTGAGACGACCTTCTAATAGCTTGAATTAATTTAAAAGAAGCAAAATTTTAAATATTAAGGCTCCTGACTCCTCAGCCGAGAACTCCGCGTTGACGGTAGCGACATTTCGTCGCGGACAAAATTAGAACTAATACACGTGAAACGTGACAGATTGACGATGAAATGTTATCGTGCATGTCATTTTGTTATTATGTGTTTCATTGTGAAAATATGACTTGTCTCGTATTTACCAAATTCGTAAAAATGGACCGCGAGTAAAGTTTCTTTGAATTTTATACATAAAAGTACATTTTTCACTCCTTTTAATAGCTATCCGTGTATTTTTCTGTCTGAATAGACGTCACTTTACGTGCTTTTTACGACTATTTACTGACTGCTAGACGAAAAAAGGATAGTCGTAACCGATATTTAGAAGTGTTTTAAAGCCATCTGATTAGTCTGTTTTATCCAAATTGGCATTATTTAGAAATGGCACGTCGGACAAAATTACGTGCCCATGTGTTTTCCTGTTTCAATTGCTTCACTTTACATACTTTTTACAACTATTTACTGATTGTTAGGCGGAAAAAGGATAGTCGTGACCGATATTTAGAAGTGTTTTAAAGTTATCTGCTTAGTTTGTTTTATCCAAACTGGCTTTATTTACAAATGGCATGTCGGACAAAATTACGTGTCATTTCACGCAATTTCTCGCTTCTGACGTCACGACTTCAATATGGCCGCGGCGAGTACTCAGGAGCCTTAAGTGAAATGAAAAATACTCACATTCAGATTCACGACTTTTGGGCTTTTTTACAAGCGACAGCAGGAACGTCGATCTGCATATTGCACGTAGCAAGACGCATAAGACGCGGTAAAGAATTGTTGCTTAAACAAGAACGTTTTTCATTTTTAATAAACTTTATTTTTGAAAAAGAAGTCTCACATAAATATGTGGATCCGAACATAGAATAAATTCGGAGTCCGAAATCTCGAAGCTTGGGGTAGGTTGATTTTGATAAAACGTTATAAAATTCTGCACCGGTTTCTTTAACCGTTTTCAGAGAAATATCATTTTGTAGGTTACATAATTCGTCCCGTAAATTAATCTGCTGTTTTGCGATTGGCGCTGTAAGAGGATTCTCGAAAAGAATTAATTCTGTTCGAAGTTTTTCGAAGCAGGTGAAACGCGTATCGAATTCTTCTATAACAGAATCTACGAAATGAATATTTTCTTTAAAATTACAGCTACTGCCGTGTTCTTCGAGAAGAATCTGGCAAGAAGGAAAATAATGAAAAATGTTGTTATTTAAATCAGATTTAAATAACTGTAATTTGCTTCGGAAAGAATCAACATGACTAACTAATTGGGAAATATTTTGTGTTGGTTTTTGCAGCTTTAAATTGAAAAGCCTAAGGTGATTAGTCATGTCAGTAATGAAGGCAAGTTCGGAAAGAATATTATATTTTCGAAAAGAGATATATATTCCTGAAATTTTGGATTATTTTTTTCTTTAATGAAAAGGAGGATCCCTTTTCTTATTGAAAAAAATATTTCCAAACATTTTGCAGCACTAAGTCAACGTACTGGACAATGAAGTGGGACATCTGTGTGGATAGCATTATGTTCATGGAGAAATGATTGAAATTTCCGATGACTAAGGCAGTTCTGTCCACCTTTAATTATATTTATGATTTTAGTTACAGTCTCCATAGCTGTTGACAGTTTAATAACTTTGCCACTTAGTGCCTGATGAATTATGCAGTGAATAATAGGGATGTTAATGTTTCGCTGCTTTAATTGACCGGCGAATCCTATCTTCGAACCTATCATAGCTTTTGCGCCATCAGTTGTAACCGAAGAACATTTACTGAAGTCTATGTCAAATTTTTTAAGCGAGTCATCAACTGCTAAAAAAATATCAGAGGGAATGGATGGAAGATATGAGGAAAAGATTAGACAATTTAGAGAAAAGAGTGGAAGAGATTGAGAAAGGTAGAGGGAGGGAGGAAAAGGAGAAGGGAGAAAGGGAGAAGGATAAAAGGGAAAAAATAGAGCAGATAAGATAAGAGGAAAGGGTGAGATGAAGGAACTGGAAGAAAGGATGAGAAGACTAGAACTAGAAAGGGAAAAGAGGGAAAGGGAGGAGAGAAAGAGGAATATAAATATAAAGGGGATAAGAATAAAGGAAGAGGGAAAGGAGGAATTAAAAAAAAAGATAGAAAAGATAGTAGAGGCAACGGGAACGGTAGCGAGAGTGGAATGGGTGAGGAGGATAGGGAATAAAGATAAGGGGGAGGGGTCATGGTATGGGTGAAATTTGCGAGTGTGAGGGAGAAAATTAATGTGATGAAGGGAAAGACGAAGCTGAGGGATAGGAAAGAGTGGATCGTGGACGACTTAACGGAAAAAGAGAGAAGGATAGAGTGGCTGATAAAGAAGGAGGCAGAAAGAAATAGAAAGAAAGTAAAAGTAGGATATATGAAGATGTGGATCGAAGATAAATTGTGGATATGAGATGAGATCAAAGATGAATTAAGGGAATGGAGGGGAAGAGATGTTAGAAAGGAGGAAAGGGGGAAAAGGAAAAAAAAGAGAAAGAGGTTTTTGAGTAGGAGGGGTGGGGTAGGAGAGGGAGAGAAGGATGGGATTAAGGGAAATGGAAAATATGATAGAAAGAGGAATAGAAAAAGGAGGGACGGTAAAGAATACAAAATAGGTTTTTGGAATGTAGTAGGCATGGAAAATAAAGAAGAGGACTTTAGGGAGAAATTGAAGAAATGCAATGTAATGTTCTTGAGTGAGACATGGTTACAGAAAAAAGGATGGGAGAGGGTGCAAAGATGATTACCGAAGGGATACGTTTGTGAGGTGCAAGAAGCAAGAAGGAAGAACAAAAAAAGGAGGGCAATGGGGGGGGATGATCATGGGGATAAGGGATGGGATAGAAAGAGAAAAAGAGAATAGGGATAAGAGAGAGGTGGGATTACAGGTGACTAAAGTCAACTTAGGGGGAGAATGGTGGAAACTAGTGGGCGTATATGTGAATGGGGGAAAAAACGAGGCAATTAAGAGAGTGGATGGAGGAGAAAGAGGAGGGGGTAAGTATATTAATAAGGAGGGATTTTAATGCGAGAATGGGCAGAGAGGAGGGAGGTATAAGAGAGGAAGAAGACGGAAGGGTAGGGGAAAGAGTGAGAAACTCAAAAGATGGAAAGATGAATGGAGAGGGAAACAAACTGTGTGGTTTTTTAAAGAAGTTAGGATGGTCAATTCTGAACGGATGCATAAAGGGAGATAAGGAGGGATAATAGACGTATACTAGAGGGAAGGGGGGGACTGTAATTGACTACGTAATGGGGAATGAGAACACAAGAGGAAAAGTGGTAAAAATGAAGGTGGAGGATTCTAACCATCAGCCATTAACTGTATACGTGAAGGGGGGAGGAAAGGATTAGGAAAAGGAAAGGAAGAGAAAGAAGAGGAGTGTGGACGGAAGAAAGAAGGAAGAAATTTGAAGAATACATGGGCAAGAGGGATAGTGCTTCGGAGGGGGTTGAAGAGGGTTAGAGGAAATTGAAAAAGAGAGTGGAAGGAGCATTGGAAAAAGTAGAGAGAGAAGAGAAAAAGGTGCGGAGAGGTTGGTGGGACATTGAATTTAGAAGTATGAAAAGAGAAGTAAAAGAGGAGTTTAAAAAATGGAAGAAAAGGGGAGGGAATGGGGAGAAATATAAGGAGATAAGGAAGAGATACAGAGAGTATTGTAAGGAAAAGAAAAGAAGGAAAAGAGAAAGATGGGAGAGGGAATTGGAAAGTGTAAGAACAGAAAGGGACGTATGGAGGATAGTAAACAGGGGGAGGAAAAAGAGAAAGAGAGTTACGGAAGGGATAAATATGAGGGAATGGGAAGGACACTTTAGAAAAGTGTTGGGGGGAGTGGAATGGAGAGTGAGAGGGGAGGTGAGGGGAAGAGAAGGAGTGAAGGAAGATGATATCGGTAGGGAAGAAATAGTAAGAGCGGTAATGAAACTAAAGGAGAGAAAAGCGGCGGGAGGGGATGGTATTGTAAATGAAGTATGGAAATTTGGGGGAAAAGAAATAAAGGAATGGTTGTGCAAAATATGCAACAAAGTATGGAGAAGAGAGGGGTGGCCGAAAGAGTGGAGGGAGGGGGTGGTAGTGCCAGTAGTGAAAAAGGGGAGGGGGAGAGAGTTGAAGAATATAGAGGGATCACTTTAACACAAACGGCATACAAGGTGTACGCAACGGTACCCGACGGAGAGATTGAAGGAGGAGGTGGAGAGGAAGGGAATACTCCTATCGAGTCAAACGGGGTTTAGGAGAGGGGTAGGCACGATTGATCAGATCTACGTATTGAACTATCTGATAAACAAGAGGGTGGCGGTGAGAAAAGGCAAGATGGTGGTGCTATTTATAGACTTGAAAGCTGCGTTTGACTCGGTGGATAGGAAAATCCTCATACAGATGATGAGGGAGAGGGGAGTTAGAGAAAGTTTGGTAGTGAGGTGCGAGGAGGTACTGGAGGAGACCATAAGTAGAATGAAGGTGGGGGATTAGGAGAAAACTTTTGGACGGGGAGAGGGGTAAGACAGGGGTGCCCCCTAAACCCATGCTTGTTTACGCTGTTGCTGGTGGATTTAGATGAAGAGTTAAACAGAGAAGGGTGGGGGGAATGAGGGTAAAGAAAAGGAAAGTATATTCGTTAGCGTTACGCAGATGATGTGGCAGTGGTTGCAGAAGAGGAGACAGGGATGAAAGGAATGATTAGGCACTGGAAAGTTTCATAAATCGAAAGAGATTAGAGAACAATGTAGAGAAGACAAAAATAATGAGGTGTAGAAAGAGGGACGGGAGACAGAAAAAGATGGTATAGAAATGGAAAGGAAGAGAGATAGAAGAGGTGAGAAAATACAAATACCTAGAGTATGTAATGATGGCAAATGGGGGTCAGAAAGAACGTATAGAGGAGAGAGTTAACAAGGGAGCAGTGGTGATGAGAGAAGTGTGGGAGATAGAAAAGAGGAAGTTTGAAAAAGATTGGTCGAGAAGGATATGGTTGTTTGATAGATTGGTTTGGACGGTAATGGGATATGGAGTAGAGATATGGGGCTGGAAAGAAAGAAAGAATGTAGAGAGGATACAGGACAAGTTCTTGAAGTGGATTGTGAGGGTTGGGAGGTACACGCCGGGATACATGGTGAGGGAGGAAATGCAGAGGAAAAAGTTAAGGGGGATTGAGGGCATGGAGCTATGAAAAGAAATTGGGTGAAGGAGGGGGAGGAGAGCTAGCGAGGTTGTGTTTGGAGGAAATGAGAGACAGGGCAAAGGTAGGAAAAGTGATGGGTAAATAGGAAGAGGAAAGAAGAGATTTTTATGAGGAAAAGAGCTGGAGCCTAATTGAGATAGAAAAGATGAGTGTTGGAGGAGAGCTGAGGGGGGAAGAAGTAGTGGCAAGAGAGAGTAGGTGGCAGGAGGAGAAAAGATGGGAGAAAATTAGGGGCTCTAGATTTAACATATAGTATGGTAGAGTGAAAAGTAAGGGTCTGCCAGAGTACCTAAAGAAGGGATGGAAGGATCAAAGATGGCAGAGAGTGGCAAAGTTTAGGCTGAGAGACAGGATGATGGGGAATAGATATTGGGATGGGGACGAGGAAAGGAAGTGTAGGATATGTGGAGGGGGAATGGAAACTTGGGAGCACGTATGGGAGGAATGCATAAATTGGCGGGTTGAAAATGGCAGGAGATAGTGGAGGAGGTCTTGGGAGAGGACGGGGAGAGAGAGATTTGGATAAGAAGATTAGAGGAGATGAGGGAGGGAGGAGGGTGGTTGGGTGTGAATGAGAGTGTGGAAGGAAGAGAGGAAAATGCGGCGAAAACGGAGGTCCGGAGAATGAGTGTGGATGTATGGATAGATGAGTGATCTTTCTCTCTCTCTCATGTGTTGTATAGGATGCGAGGAATAAAATGTTTAAATTTTGTAAGCGGAGCGGAGGTCCGCAGTGTACTCCGCAAGGAATAAAGTACCTTATATATAACTTCACAATAAATTATTTATCGGCAATGCCGATTATGCAGTCACACTCCTGAGATTTTGAACTTTTGTTTTAAAAAAAAAATCATAGAAAAATATTGAATGTAATCAGAATTATAATTTCTCAAAGTTGAAAAAGTCTCCCAGACCCAAAAATGTGTTTCCATATTTTACAGGATCGGTGTGTTTAAGGGTTAAATTGCAAAATTATTATAATATTATTTAATTATATAATAGTAAGGCTGCTAATATAGTACTAACTGAAATACTGCTGCTTATATTTCAAGGAATTAACAAACGTACTCTTAGAAGAACCATACTTCAGGCCGTTCTATATTTATTACCTTATTTATTAATAAAGTTACGTAAATTTTTAAACAATGTTTATAAAAAAGAAATTTTCACTACAAATAGAAATGTCTCGTTTTTTAAAAAATCAGCACATGTCTTGGAATATGCCGTATATGAAAAAATGCATACAAATTGTATTGGCATGTTCCAGGACATAAACTAAAGAAATACGATACGTTTTTGTTTGCAATAAAAATTTTTGTTTTTTTATAAACATTCCGCTTAAAGAAGCTACATATAACAAATTTAAGGATTAAGCAACAGGTTGAATATATAGGGTGACTAGCAGTATGTATTAAGAGTGCTTTAATATTTCAATATATGCAGCAGTAATTCAATTGATGTCTATGTCATAGATCTCTCAATATGTGTCAAGTTGTAAAAATTTTATTGTTATTTGATTATAATGGTGTTTCTAAAGTAGTGCTACTTAAAATACTATTGCCTACTTTAAAATATTATGCGTACTTTTAAAAAAAGCATACTTCGAGTGGATCTATATTACTTTTCCTTGATTTAGTTATATATTAAATAAATTTAGTGACGTGCTAAGATTATTGAACATATTGTTTATAAAAAATTAAAATTTTTAATACAAACAGATATGTCGCATTTTCTAAAAATCTATTCATGTCCTGGAATATACCATATGTGAAAAAATACTCATGAATTGTATGGCATGTTCCAGGATGTCCCGTAATTAAAAAAAAATGCGATATGTTTAAGCATCAAGAGGTTGCAACACTTTTTCGATAAACGAAACATAAATATACCGATATTCCGAACAAATATAGATTTTTAAAAAATGCAACATATTTCCATTTATATTGAAAATGTGTGTTTTTTCATTAACAATATATTTAATAATCTAAGCATATAACTAAATTAATTTGATATAACTAAATCAGCGAAAAGTAATAAATATAAGTTGACTGGAAGTTTATTTAAGAGTACGCATAATATTTTGAAGTAGGCAGCAGTATGTTAGTTAGCACTACATTAAAAGCACCATTATAATCAAATAACATAATGAAATTTTTATAACTCGACAAATATATATGGATAGATCTATGACATAGACATCAATTAAATTACTGCTGCATATATTGAAATATTAGAATACTCTCAATACATTCTATATTAATATAGTGATACTATAATATATTACTATTGCATATATAGAAAATTTACCTAACGTATTCTTAATGACCCGTATTAGGCACACTACATCTAACATATTGCTTTATTCTTATTTTCATTGTATGTAGATGTGTTATTAAACAGTGTTTATAAAAATGAAAAATTTTTATTATAAACAGAAACATCACATTTTTTTAAATTTACGTCCTGGAAAATGCCATACAATTCATTAGTATTTTTTTACCTATGGCATATTCCAGGACATGCGTAGATTTTTTTTAAAAAATGCGACATATTTCTATTTGTATTGAAAATTTTTGTTTTTTCATAATTATGAAAAATCTATCATCCCTGCTAAAAAAAGTCCAATTAAAACCATTAAAAATTCGATCCTATTTGATTTAATGATATTGAATCACGTTTTTGAACCTGCATTTTCCATTAAAACATAATTAATTTTAAATGTGTTGTATTAGAACTAATTCCGTTGAACTAGAATTTATGTAATATTATAAGCAAATTTCTAACATTTTGAATCAGATTTAAATGAAATATGTAGAATTTATCTTATATATTTTAATAAGTCTGTATAGATTCCAATTATGTTCAAACATAAAATAGTAAATACAATTTAATTAGTTTCTACCGTTTTCAATCGCGTTTTTAATTATCTTGAATATAATTTAATGAGAATATTTCTGCTGAAAAAATTCAATTAAAACCATTAAAAAATCAATCCTATTTGATTTAATAAGATTGAATGACGTTTTTGAATCTGCATTTTCCATTAAAACATTATTACTCTTAAATGTATTGTATTCCGTTGAATTAGAATTCATGCTGATATTATAAGTAAGTTTCTAACGTTTTGAATCAGATTTAATTGAAACATTTATATTTTGCCTTACATGTTTTAATATGTCTGTATTTGGTTTCAATTAAGTTCAATCATAAAATAGTACTTATAATTTAAATAGTTTCTTCCGTTTTTAATCATGTTGAATAGAATTTTAAAATATATAATTGGAAATTGTCACTATCAACAAATGTAAATCTAATAGTTTGAATAGGATTTAATAAGAATAGCTTCATTCAAGTTCAATAAAATCTCATAATTTAAGCTAGATTTTTTATCATAAATTTCATTAAAAATGTTTTTATTTTTATGGTTTTAATGTTTTAAATCATGTTCAATCAGTTTTTAAAATTTTTTATTGGATATTATTGCGATGGAACAAATATTATTTTCTAAGTTTAAATCTAGTAAAATTAACTGTCAAATTACAATTATAAGAAAAAAGTAACGCTGTTATCAGTTTATTACCAAAAAAATAATTGCAATGTAAAGTAACTTTATTATAATTAAATAGCGCGTTACTTCATAATTTAAACATTATCATAACCATAAATAATTTTAATTTAATATAATATGATTGAATATAGGCACAAACGTATTAAATTAGATTTAAACTCATTGTTAGAAAATAATATTCGTTCCTTTCATGACAATTATATTTTCAATTATAGTATATATTTTAAAATCATATTCAACATGATTAAAAAACGAAAGGAACTATTTAAATTATAATTACTATTTTATGATTGAACTTAATTGAAACCAATACAGACATTAAAACATATAAAACAAAATATAAATATTTCCATTACATCAGATTCAAAACGTTAGAAGCTTGCTAATAATATCAGCATAAATTCTAACTCAACGGAATAAAACACATTTACGAATAATTATGTTTTAATGGAAAATGCAGGTTCAAAAACATAATTCAACTTATTAAATCAAATAGAATTAAATTTCTAAGAGTTTTAATTGGACATTTTTAGCAAGGAATTATCTTTTATATTTTAAACCTATTCGTAACATAATTTTCGTATAACTTTGAATAATTTTTATTTTTAGATTTGAAACAAAGATTTATCTCGTTATTCTATTTATATTACTTTAGTATAAAAAAATATAATGAAGTAATATTAACAACAAATAAAAAGTATTAATACAATTTAACGAGTTTATTTTTTTGTAATTCAGTTACTTATAAATAATTTTTGGAACTTTATTATATTTATTCATAAGTTTAAGTTTAAAATTACCGTATTAACATTTTTTAACATAAAAATACAAAAAAGTAATTTTAATTTTATTTATTCATTTTATACAAAATAAAAGTTTATAAAGTATAAAGCCAAGAGATATTGTAATAAATTTTTTACACTTATAAAACATCCTGTAAAGAACAAAGATACTTTTAAGTATTACTATATACTATGTTCAATATATAATATATTTAAGAAAATGATGTTTACAAATTTAAATAAACTAATTAAAAAATCTATTCAACACTAAGTACTAACAATTAATTACGTTCATTACACCAAAGTTGTCTTAATTTATAAATTTTTGTCTATATTGATCAGCTTCGAAGCCGTTTAAAGAGATACTTTGCGCATTATGTTAAACTTATGTTATGTTAAACTTCTTGTTATAGAACAAATATGTGAACAATTTTATATTAATACAATCTGTATTCATAATTGTATGAAAATCATTACGGAAAAATATATAGTATCTTTAAGAAATGTAAAAACCAAATGTATATATGTAGATATGACAGAAAATGCATACATATTTCATTTCCATAATGATTTTGAAATACAATAAAATATGAATAAAATAAGAAATAAAATATATTACTTAATGAAAAGAGGGAAAGAGAAGAGAAAAAATATGTAATAAATATTTAAATATACGTTTTAAGTGATTTATCTTATATTCAATGTACATCTGTTCCTAATCGCACTATTTAAAACCTATAAGATTTTATTTGTAGTAATTCTTAATTATTTCTAATAGACAAATTTCCAGTAGAATCTTAAAAACAACTAGGACTGACAATTGGAGATTTCCTATAATAATCAATCGAAAATGACTCCTATTAAAACATTTAAGAATTTATAGATTCGGTTACTATGAATTTCCAATAAATCCCATTAGACACTGTTCCTAATTGCATATTTAAAGCATATAGGATTTTATTTGTAGTAATTCTTAATTATTTCCAATAGACAAATTTCCAGTGAAATCTTAAAAAACAACCAGGATTGCCAATTGGAGACTTCTTATAATAATCAATTGAAAATGACTCTTGTTAAAACATTTAAGAATTTATAGATCCGGTTACAATGAATTTCTAGTAAATAACATTAGAAACTGTTTCTGTTCGCACTATTTAAAATCTATAGGATTTTATTTGTAGTAATTCTTAATTATTTCCAATAGACAAATTTCCAATAGAATCTTAAAAAACAACTAGGACTACCAATCGGAGATTTCTTATAATAATCAATCGAAAATGACTCCTGTTAAAACATTTATGAATTTATAGATTCGGTTACTATGAATTTCCAATAAATTCCATTAGACATTGTTTCTGTTCGTACCGTTGGAATAATGTAGGTTTTCCTAGAACTGTTATTTGGAAATCATTATAAATTCCCATTAAATTATATAAACGTTATTTCCAATTAAAATGTATTGAATCTTATAGGTTATTATTCGAGAATATATATAAAAACCTAAAGAAATCACATACTATTGAAAACGGTACGAAATGATAAAATCTGATCATAAATTTTTTATTATAATATATTAATCTTAAATGGTTCCTGTTGTTTGATTAAATCTAATAAAATCTAACAGTTTTTTATTTGGTTATTCCAGTTTGATTAAAAATATATCATAAAACCCATAGAATTTTATTGAAACTGGTATGATATTAAATGGATTTAATCGGCTTTTTCAGCAGGGATTATACGTTAATTTATTTTATTTTATTTATTATATATTAATGTCTGTTCATAATCTTGCTTTTGAAGGCCGTAAGCCGCAAGGTTGTAAAAATTAACTAATCAGAGTTGAATGTAAGAAGAAAAATTGACTATAGTTTATCATTTTCTTACGACCTTACGACTTATGGCCTCTTAAAGCAAGATTGTGGACGAACACTTGTTTGCTGAAGTTTCTAATATAATTGTACTAAATGAAATACTGTTGCCTACTTCAAAATATTAACCAATGTACTTTTAAAAGAAGCATATTTCACCTTACATTTATTATCTATCTTATTGCCTAATGCTAATTTATAGTTATATATCAAACTTTCTTTGAAAATATTTGGTGAAAAAATAATAATTTATATAACAAAAAGAAACATTGCATTTTTTAAATTTGTGCTATGCCGTACGTGAAAGAATAAATATAATACTTGCTTAATAAGAAAAAGATTAAACAAATGTCGATCGATATTTCTACGTATAAAGACCTGAAAAATTAAAGTAGAAATGAGACGTTAAAAAAAAAAAAATTGGACAAAACAGGTCATAATTTTAAAAGGAGATTGTAACTAGCTTTAAACATATATTTATACCATTATATGCCTAATAATACCTTCTAGGTAAATTTCGTTAACTTATTATCATTTATGGAAAAAGCGTGCGTGTCCGCTAAGCGTAACAAATACATACTCAAAAATTGTGATATTAAAATATATAGTCTATTAGGTGTTTATTATTTATAGAAGTTTATTATTTAAAGAGGTCCTCCAGACTTACAAAAATATATAAAAATTTGATCTTTCGTGGTACGTTTATAATTAAGATGTGATAGCAGTTCCAGAATATTTAAAAATTTTTTAATTATATAGATTTCTTCGAATAACTGTTCAAAAAAGCATTAACATTTATAAAAAGAATTTTAAATATTTTAAACGCCAGAAGTATAAATACTTTAAGAAATGTATTTATATGAAGGAATAAAGTTTAATAAACATTTTGGAATTATACATATAAATTAAGTTTTATCGTATTATTTTTATGTAAGAGTATCACATGTTTATAAATTATACAACTGTCTTTAAATATAAAGTCATTTTTGTAAAAGCTTAGCAATATTAACTATTAGTAAAGAAATGTGTAATTTCAATTACTCATTATGTGCCATTAAAAGATGACAATGTCCAATCTTAAAGATATGAAGAGTTACATATCTTTTTTCCACTTATTGTGTACAATGTTTCTTTTTGTTATATAAATTATTATTTTTTCACCAAATATTTTCAAAGAAAGTTTGATATATAACTGTAAATTAGCATTAGGCAATAAGATAGATAATAAATGTAGGGTGAAATATGCTTCTTTTAAAAGTACATTGGTTAATATCTTGAAATAGGCAACAGTATTTCATTTAGTACAATTATATTAGAAACCTCAGCAAACAAGTGTTCGTCCACAATCTTGCTTTAAGAGGCCCTAAGTCGTAAAGTAGTAAGAAATTGATGAACTATAGTCGATTTTTCTTCTTACATTCAACTCTGATTAGTTAATTTTTACAACCTTACGGCTTACGGCCTCCAAAAGCAAGATTATGAACCAACATTAATATATAATGAATTAAACAAAATAAATTAACGTATAATGATAGATTTTTCATAATTATGAAAAAACAAAAATTTTCAATACAAATAGAAATCGCATTTTTTTTTAAAATCTACGCATGTCCCGGAATATGCCACACGTGAAAAAATACTAATGAATTGTATGGCATTTTCCAGGACGTAAATTTAAAAACGTGTGATGTTTCTATTTAAAATGAAAATTTTTCATTTTTATAAACACTGTTTAATAAAATATTTACATACAATAAAAATAAAAATAAAGTAATATGTTAGATGTAATGTGCCTAATACGGGTCATTAAGAATACATTAGTTAAGATTTCTATATATGCAATAGTAATATAATATCACTATATTAATATAGTATGTATTGAGAGTACTCTAATATTTCAATATATGCAACAGTAATTCAGTTGATGTCTATGTCATAGATCTATCCATATATATTTGTTGAGTTGTAAAAATTTTATTATGTTATTTGATTACAATGGTGCTTTTAATGTAGTGCTAACTAAAATACTGCTGCCTTCAAAATATTATGCGTACTCTTAAATAAAGCACACTTCAAGTCAACTTATATTTATTACTTTTCGCTGATTTAGTTATATACTAAATTAATTTAGTTATATGCTTAGATTATTAAATATATTGTTTATGAAAAAACAAACATTTTCAATATAAATGGAAATATGTTGCATTATTTTTTAAATCTTCGCATGTCCTGGAATATGCCATATGTGAAAAGATACTCATGAATTGTATGGCATGTTCCAGGATGTCCCGTAATTAAAAAAAAATGCAATATGTTTAAGCATCAAGAGGTTGCAACACTTTTTCGATGAATTTCGAAACATATAAATATACCGATGTTCCGAACCAATGTACGTACAATACGTCTCGCTACCTGTAGTAATCAATGATTCGCTTTTTCAAATATTTATGCGTTCTTGTTGCTTAAAACCTAATTTTATTATGTAGAACTCCTTTTAATGCTAGCATGTTTAAAAAAAATAAAAATATTCAATTTTTTCGCAGTAAATTTCTTACAGTTTTTTTAGGGGGGAATGGGTATATAGATGCATAATCAGCATCAAGTATTATATTAAATTAATTAATTTAATATAAATAGTGATATTACTAATTCTTATTCGACATGCTGTGTTATGACCGAAAATTAATTCGGCGCACATTCTGGTTGAATTCGGAGAAGTAAATAAAATCACATAAATAAAAATAAAAGCACTAAGACCTAGCTACGACCGATGAAGGCTTTCTTCCTATCATTGTGTTGTTACAATATCGGTCTAATAACATATTTGTAATAAAAATATTCAATTCAAAGTAAAATTATGCTGAATTCTTTAAAAATCGTACATGTCCTGGAATAAGCCGTACATTGAAAAAAAAAACAAATTGTTTGTAGAAGAATAAAAAATAGTAAACAGATGAAAAATATTTATTTATAATTATGTCAATAGTAACGTCTTTCATTAATCTTTATAATAATTTAATTATGTGTATTAATTTTGAAGTAATTGTAGTTTTTATATTTGTTCTCAAATCTGCCAATACATTTGTATTTACATCTGATGTACAATATGTATATACATCTAGATGTACAGTCCTGGAATCTGTCATTACATTAGTACGGCAGTTTCCAGGACGTCCCGGTCTACCGTACAACATAAATTTTTTCCAGGACAGTTCTGGAAAGTGTCAAATGTCCCGGAATCTACCTATATAAAAGTTGAAAAGTTCCGGAAACTGCCCCTGGACATACATACATACATATATATATATATATATATATATGTGTGTGTGTGTGTATATATATTCACAGGGTGTCAGGTAACTACCGCCCTGGTTTCGTGGGTTGATAGATCAAGTAAAACTGAGCAGAAAAGTCCTTTACCATTTTTTAATATTTGCCATAGTTAACGAAATAAAAATTAATAACGTCTGCGAATAAGCGCGTATCACCGCGCGCAAGGACCGCCCGCCGCTTGCAGGCCGCAGGCCGCAACTGCTGCTGCTTTTCCCTCTTCACCGCACCGCGCCGCGCCTACAGCCGCGGCTGCCTACGTCTCGGCGACCGGCGGGCGGTCCTTGCGCGCGGTGATACGCGCTTATTTGCAGACTTTATTAATTTTTATTTCGTTAACTATGGCAAGTATTAAAAAATGGTAAAGGACTTTTCTGCTCAGTTTTACTTGATCTATCAATCCACGAAACCGGTTGTTATCTGACACCCTGTATATATACAGAGTGTCCCAGACCAATGTATAAAGATTATTACGATGAGGTAGAAGGGATCGAGATAAATGAAAAAGTCTAATACTATTTTGCGATATTTGCAATAATTTTTGAGTAATAAAATATTAAGGTCAGTCGAATAAGAGCGCGCAGAGAGACAAGCGGTCGCTCGTCTGAGCCATAGGTCCGCCCACTGCGGCCCGATTGTAGGCGACGGTAAGTGGCGCGCGGCGAGGGAAAGGATAGCTTAGCACCGCACCGCGTCGAACCGGGCGGTCTTACGACTCAGGCGACCAACTGTTTGCCTCTCCGCGCGCTCTTATTCGGCTGATTTTAATATTTTATTACACGAAAATTATTGCAAATATCGCAAACTGTTATTAGACTTTTTGATTTATCTCGATCCCTTCTACCTCATCGTAGTAATCTTTATATATTGGTCTGGGACACTCTGTGTATATATATATATATATATATATATATATATATATATACACCCCCACATAGAAATTGACCCCCAGTGGATGTCCATCACCCTTCCATATCTCCATGGGACGTCTATCTCCATGGTGGAAGTCAGATGGACGTCCATTAGAAGTCTATGAATCCTCCATAGCTCCATGGGATTTTACTTCCATCATGGAAGTCAGATAGATCTCCATTAGACATCCATTCAACCTCCATAGCTCCATGGGATTTTATTTCTATCATAGAAGTCAGATGGACATCCATTAGAAATCCATTAAACTTCTATAGCTTCATAGGATTTTACTTCCATCATAGAAGTCAGATGGACGTCCATTAGAAGGCCATAAAATTTCTATAGCTTCATGAGATTTTACTTTTATCATAGAAGTCAGATAGATTCCGTAAAGCGTATAATGCGTATGACGTTCTTGCGACGATATCCTTGTTGATCACCAGAAGTTAAACAAGGATAAAATGTTATATTACGTACATCATGCGCTCTCTTTACGGAATTTGGTCATTATCTCTTTATCAAAACAATTATGCAACTAATTTGTTTATAACAATTATAACAACTATGACAAATAAAAAAGCGTCATATATGTTTTTTTAGTAATTTTTCTCGGTGAATCGATTGGCGCAATCAGTTCTCCTCTACACTCAGTTTTGACAATTTGTTTATAACAATTAATTGCAAAATTAACTTTGGCAACGGGCATTTTATGTCATTAATGTTTTTTCATGCTTCGATACTATTTCTAATTGTTGTTTTTTGACTGATTTGGCCATGGGCAGAAACAGGTTTTAATTATTTATATAATTTATATTAAAAATATCTAAGGCTAAATAAACAAAAGGTTAATAAGAGTGTTCGCGTGATACCCAAGACGCCAGTCTCTTCTTGTTCAAATCAGCTTTACTTCAAATATAACTTTTTATTAACAATCTCACAAGTGTACATTTAGTTCAGTGTTAAGATACTAGGTTATCGTTCCGAAGATCTTAGGTTCGAATCCCGCCGGCGCCGATGCGTTTCAAAAATTTATAAAATAATTGGTAATTGTAATTAGTGAATTAAAATGTTATATGTGAAACAGTGAATACAGATTAAGCTATAAAAATAATAAAATTTGTATAAAAAAAATTTTTTTAATCGTCCATTAGACGTCCACTGAAGGTCCGAACCTCCACGGTACACGTCCATTAATAATCTAAATAACGTCTGCTGAGACTCCATAAAGCCTCTACTAATAATCCACGTGACGTCGGTTTGTCATCCATTAAGGCTCTATAAACCCTTTATTAATAATCCACGTAACGTCTAATGGACATCCGTTGTTAACGTGTAATGGACGTCCAATGGATGTCCATGGAACGTCCACTGGAAGGTCCGAACTTCCACGGCAGACGTCCATTAGACGTCCATTGGAGGTTTTAGTTCTATGTGGGTGTATATATATATATATATATATATATATATATATATATATTCATTAACAAAGTCGTTAAATCAACTTGAAATTTTTTTCAGCAAAAACAAAGATATTTGAATATATATATATATATATATATATATATATATATATATATATATTCAAATATCTTTGTTTTTGCTGAAAAAAATTTCAAGTTGATTTAACGACTTTGTTAATGAATTACTCATGTGTATACTATTATAAATTATACACGAAAATTATATATTATCTATGCCAAAATAAATATGTATTCTAGCAAAACCGTATTCCTCTAAATGTGTTATTAATTATTTTCAACTATTTATAACTATGTATAATATTTACAATATTTTTTAAATAAATTTTTTTTAATCTTTTTTTTTTTATTAAATTAGCACCGGAAAAATATTTTGAGTTTTTGCAATAGAAAAAAATTTTTACTAAAAATAAAAAAATATATATTGTAACGTGAAAATAAGTACTGCAAAACACAATTCAAATATTTCGTATTGTCATTTTTATCAATTTTTCTCTAACAATTCTTTATCAACAAAAAATTTTTGTCACAAAAAATTCTTTAATACTAAAAACTCAGCAGAATGTCTCTTCATTACTACCACTTATAATAGTTCAGTCAGCATGCTGATCAGCAGAAAATAACAATCAGTAGTCAGTATAAAGCAAAGAACGAAAAATTTATCTCAACACGGCATTCTCGTACAATACGAGGTGTGTTCAAAAAGTATCACGAATTTTGTGTTTTTTCAAAAATTATTTATTTATTCATGAATATCTATTTTGTCCCCTTCAAAGTAATCCCCATGAGATATTATACACTTGTGCCAACGGTTTTTCCAATCTTCGAAGCACTTCAAGAAATCATTTTTTTTTATCTTGTTCAGCTCCTCCTTCGATGCCGTCTTTATCTCGTCAAGCGTAGCGTAACGTCGTCCTTTCATGGGCCTCTTCAGTTTAGGGAACAAGAAAAAGTCACAGGGGGCCAGATCTGGGGAATACGGTGGCTGCGGCATCATTAGTGTGTTGTTTTTGGCCAAAAAGTCGCGCACAAGCAACGATGTGTGAGCAGGGGCGTTATCGTGGTGCAAAAGCCAATTTTTGTTCTTCCACAAATCCGGGCGTTTCTGGCGGATTGCTTCGCGCAAATTGCGCATAACTTGCAGGTAATATTCCTTATTGACCGTTCTACCCTGTGGCAAGAACTCATGATGCACCACGCCCCTGCAATCGAAGAAAACTGTCAGCAAAACTTTCACATTCGACCGAACTTGGCGCGCTTTTTTCGGTCTTGGTTCGTGCGGCAGCTTCCATTGAGATGATTGAGCTTTGGTTTCCACGTCATAACCATAAACCCACGATTCGTCACCAGTTATGACCCTCTGGAGCAAATTTGGGTCGTCGCGGACAGAGTCCAACATCTCATTAGCAATGTTCATGCGATGCTGTTTTTGGTCGCAATTGAGCAATTTTGGTACGAATTTCGCGGCGACCCGTCTCATGCCCAAATCATTGATAAAAATCGAATGGCACGAGCCAATCGATATGTTTAGGTCCTCAGCAACTTCTCTAACGGTGATTCGACGATTGGCCAATACCATTTTCTCCACTTCATTAATTTTTTCGTCTGTTGTTGAAGTGCTCGGGCGTCCGGCACGCTCTTCGTCGTTCACATCTTCTCGGCCTTCTGAGAACATTTTGTACCACCGACAAACGTTGCTTCGGTCCAAGGTAGCTTCTCCGTATGCCACAGTCAACATTCGGAATGCATCCGCGCACTTAATTTCGTTTTTCACACAAAATTTGATACAGGTTCTTTGATCCATTTTTTTGAATAGGTAAAAATCGAAGACGATCCAAAACAGGTGCAAGCAAAGCAGCTATCAACAATTAAGTGAACATTCAAAATGGCCGAGCTTGTCGGTATAAGTGAGAGACATGAGTACCAACATAACGCCACAAAAAGATCGAAATTCGAATATACGTAACCCGCGAAAATTCAAAATTCGCGATACTTTTTGAACACACCTCGTATGTTACTGCACACAGAAAATGTGCTTTTACTAAGAAAAGCGATTACTCAATTTACTTATTTCTTTTTTTAATATTTTTTATTTTTAACAAATTGCTTTCAACAGAATATTTTTTCGATTTGTTTTTAAAATATACTTATCATAAATTTTAAGAATTATTCATTATTGTGCACTTACAAAAGGAATTAATATTCTTTCAAATATTATAAAATTTTATCATAAAAAAGTCAAATTAATAAGCATATCAAATTTTTGTTTCAACTTAACATCCTTGATTGAATTATAATTTCTAAATTTACTAATATTCAAAATATATTTTGAATGAATTTGATGCTTGTGTGAAATTAATGATGGATTCCCGAATGTAAGTATGAAAATTTATAAAATACTTAAAGCAAATATAATATTTACTTAAATACAGTTTGTCTTTATTGGTCGCGGATTTTATCTGTGTTGTCCATTGTGGCGTAAGTTCCTAAATTTAGCTGACTTTTTTCGAACACCGGAACGTAATGAGATTGACGAAGTCAAGGATACAAATTGGGCACATCAGAGTGCGTGGGTTGCAAAATGACGTATAACCATTAATGGACTTGAAAGAAGTATTATTTCTACATTAGTGGAAAAATTGTAAATAAATAAAATTTTAAATAAATTTTGATAAAATTTTGATGACATATTTTGAAATTTTATATTTGTTTTGAAACACATTTTGTAGAATGTTTATTAAAAATTTATTACAATTGTATTACTATATTGCTGAATACAAATTTTTGATTTTTTAAATCCATATATCTATTTTAAATATTTTGAATCTATTTCCGTATGTTGGAACCATACCACGACAAACAGTATTAGAACTTGTAAATATTTTATATTAGAAATTTTATAAATCTGACTCTTGATTGACATCTTTAAATTATCAAACTCAACTCATTCCCGCTGTCGAACGAGGAATAGATGATGAAGTTTTTAAAGTTAACTAAATTGAAGTTTTATTTCAACTCTTCAACTCTACATATATTTTAAATTTTTTTATAAAATTGTGCCTCCTTTGACATTATATTTATATTGCGATGAGCTTCTAATAGTTTGCTCGGTAATTGCGAAGAATAATAGCTTTTGCATTGCGATCACTGCGTTGTGTTTCCAACGTTGGAACATAACAAAGAATAACTTATATAAATTATATAGAGAGACTCACACATAGTAAGTAAAGTTTATTCGCTGAAGAAGACTCATCTGTAAAAGTTGAAAAGAGTTTATATTTTTTTAAATATTATCATAAAATTTCATAGAAAAGTCAGATTAATAAGCAAATCAAATTTTTGTTTTTCAGTAATTTTCGAAATTATTAGTGAATTTAAGAGAATAATTAGAAAATTTAATTACATTCTTAAATAAAAAAAATTATTGCACGTTAAAGATGTATATTTAATCTACTCATTACCGACCGTTAATTTTCGATTGGTTACGTTTGTAAATAAAACGAGCTGAATTTAGTTATTTATTATTGTTGAATTTATTTTTATTTATTTCATTGTTTACTGAGACGATAAAGTCGTCATCTTCTTGACCTTATCATGATAATCATCATATGTTACTGGAGAATCAGAAAAATAAATTTCCAGCATTAAATCTATTACGCTAACAAAGAAGTGATTACAATTATCACATAATTTAAATATAGTTGGTACCAAAAATGATTATAAGTTATAATTATTTAATGCTAATTGCTGCAATTTCTTATTATTATATATTGTACATTACAACATTAATAATTATAAAAATATAGTTCCCAATCATAATTATTTTAAATAGAAGATGAGCCAAGACGTATTAGTAATTATGTGATAACATTGATTTATTTTCAAGAACTCCCGCTAAACATGAAACCTTCAGGGAACGTTACGTTTTCGCTCTAATTTAGCAAATTTGTAACGTTTTGTATGTATAGGTTAAATAACAGATTTTATATACGTTTAAAAGTAACGTTCTATTTGTGTTAGTCCATGGAACGTGTCAAAAACATTACATTTTTACCTTAAATGTGACCCTTTGGAACGTTACAAAAGAAACATTTTGTGACATGACAGTAACGTTTTATATAAAATGTTTTTTTTATAACTTTAAAAACATTGCCTCAACGTTACACGTACAATATTTCTGAAACATTCAGTTTGCTACGTTTCTTCAATGTTTTCTTTGAAACGTTAACTTTTACACATTCAAAAACGCCGCAACAACGTAGCAAATGCGACATTTCTGAAACGTTAATTTGCGACGTAATGTAAAGGTTTTGTTTGAAACATTAATTTTAAAACATCTTACACCCCGCGTTAATGTGCATCATCTGCATGCGTTTAAGGACACGATAATGCTGCAAATAATGCTTTGAAGCATTGATTGGTCAATTTGTAAAATTCTTTACTCTGATTGGTTAATCATATGCTTCCAAATTATTTGTAGCAAGACTTTGACCGCACTCTATAGCAGTGCATGCAGCATCATCTTTTGCATGAGAGAATTAATATACAAAAATGATATTGTTTAAATAAACGCGCTTTGTAGCGAGTCTGCATGGCTGCGTTCAGAATGAACGTCTAAGTGCACCCAGACATCATTTTATCTTGTTTAACATTCGATAAACAACAAAGATAAAACATCTGTGCGCACCTGCAATGGACGTTTATTCTGAACGCACTCCATGGGACACGGTGTGAAGGCGCTTAAGGAGCGCTCGACCAGCGGGGGTCACGCGGCTAACGACACGGACGCGGGCTCCCGCGTTTTGTTTTCTGAATCTTTCTTGTCTCTCTGCTTTTAACGGCGGGTGGACGTGGCCCGGTTTTCTGATTCTTCTTTTGCATTTTCTTCATTTTGTGCGTGCACGCAATTCCGGAAGGAGAAGTGAGTAGTTAACTGTGGTTTCAAATCGAAGTCCGAGCTCTGGCTGCCAGAGAAGCCGGAGCTCGGACTTCGAGATAATAATCGAGTGGTTGCCAGGGAAGGAAGCTGGAGTTTGGAGACATATTTCAAGATACGAATTTTTTTACGAGTTTTGGAGCCTTGTGTCCTTAAGGTTAGTATTCGTTTGAAGATTGACTGAATCACATCTTTCTATCCGTATTTTCTCTCTCTCTCTCTCTCTCTCTCTCTCTCCCCTCTCTCTTCGCTCTCCGCTCTCTAAGATTGACCGAATCACATTCTTCTCTCCGTATATTCTCTCTCTCTTTCTCTCTCTCTCTCTCTCTCTCTTTCTCTCTCTCTCTCTTTCTCTCTCTCTCTCTTTCTCTCTCTCTCTCTCTCTCTCTTTCTCTCTCTCTCTCTTTCTCTCTCTCTCTCTTTCTCTCTCTCTCTCCCCCCTTTTCTCCCCCCTCCTTTCTCTCCGCTCTCTCCGCTGTCTAAGATAGACTGAATCACATCTTTCTCTCCGTATTCTCTCTCCTCTCTCACCGCTCTCTGCTCTCTAAGATTAATTAAATCACATCTTTCTACCCGTATTCTCTCTCTCTCTCTCTCCCCGCTCTCTAAGATTGACTGAATCACATTTTTCTCTCCGTATATTCTCTTTCTCTCTCTTTCTCTCTCTCTCTCTCTCTCTCTCTCTCTCTCTCTCTCTCTCTCTCTCTCTCTCTCTCTCTCTCCTCCCTCCGCTCTCTGCTCTCTAAGATTAACTAAATCACATCTTTCTATCCGTATTTCTCTCTCTCTCTCTCTCTCTCTCTCTCCCCTCTCTCTCTGCTCTCCGCTCTCTAAGATTGACTGAATCACATTTTTCTCTCCGTACATTCTCTCTCTCTCCCCCCCCTCTCTCTCTCTCTCTCTCCTCTCTCACCGCTCTCTGCTCTCTAAGATTAACTAAATCACATCTTTCTATCCGTATTCTCTCTCTCTCTCTCCCCGCTCTCTCCGCTCACTAAGATTGACTGAATCGCATTTTTCTCTCCGTATATTCTCTCTCTCTCTCTCTCTCCTCTCTCCGCTCTCCGCTCTCCGCTCTCTAAGATTGACTGAATCACATTTTTCTCTCCGTATATTCTCTCTCTCTCTCTCTCTCTCTCTCTCTCTCTCTCCCTCTCTCTCTCTCTCTCTCGCAAGGAGAAGACGTGTCGAGAGTCGCTCCGCAAATGTAATAACATTTGAGTGGTTTAAAGTGAGAAAAGACATAAAATAAGTTGATTGACTTGCGCCGCCATAGACCGGGGATAGCTGTGAAAGTTATCTAGCCGGGATATGGCGATCTGTGAATGTGAGCAGTGAATTTACTGTTTGGGATATCGAAGTCTCACAAGACAGTAGACATTATACGTGGACACAATAGTGCTGACGTGTGAAAGTGGATCACAGGTGACGGATCGCTTATGCTGATATTAACGGTTTCGGCCGGTAATTATCAGCATGGACGAGGAATATGCAGAATACCGATGCTCGGCATGTAGGAAGGCAATTAAGAGCAAAGTTGTTAGATGTAAAACTTGCCCAAAGCTTTTTTACCATCCAGGATGTGTAAATAAGCATAGAATTTTCGACAGAAATCAAGAGTACGTGCCGTGTAAAGGCCCATTTGATGAATTCTTGACTGACATTGAAAAAGCACCGACACCGACAGGAAGAGATAGGACATCATCGACAGGATCCGTAGGAATGAGCAGTGGAAATAAAGGGTCAGGAATCGATTTAAAAATAGATTGGATTATAAGAGCTGTAAAAGAAATAAAAGATGAGGCGGTATGTAAAAACGAAATTAAAACAATGATTAAAGAAGTAGTTCAGGAAGAATTAGAAAATGTCAAACAAGAATTAGAAACTTTGAAGAAAATTGTACATGGATCAAAAGAAGGACCACAGTGAAGCTACAGTGAAGCGGTCAAAGAAAAGAAAAGAAGAAAGAAAACGTTATAATAGTTAAACCAAAATTGCAACAGGAGAGTGAAGACACGAAAAAAGTAATAAAAGAGAAGGTAGATATAAAAAATATGGCAATGGGAGTAACGAAAATAAAGAAAGGAAGCAAAGGAGTAGTAATTATGGGTTGTGAATCTGGAGAAGAGATGAAAAAATTGAAAGAGACAGTACAAGCTAAGCTGGGAGAGAATTATAAAGTGCTCGAGTCGTCTCGATCGAAACCAAAAGTAAAAATTGTTAACATAAATTTAGAAGAGATGAACTTAGATGATAATGAACTTATAAATACAATTAAGAAGCAGAATAGAATAGATACAGTAAATATGCGAATTGTGAAGAGAATGGTCAAAGAAAAGAGTAACAACCAAAGAAGAGGAAATGAAGGATCAGTAATAATGGAAATAGATGAAGAGACGCACGAGCTGATATTGAAGAAATCAAATCTAAATATAGGATGGAAGAAATGTCCTGTATTTAATCACATCAGCGTCAAAAGATGTTTCAAGTGCTGGGGGTACTTCCACATTGCTAAAAATTGTACGAGAGAAGAAACATGCTGCAAATGCGCAGGGAATCATAGCTCGCGGGTTTGCACAACAACGGAGAGCAAATGTGTAAATTGTATGTTCAAAAATAGAACATACAATTTAAAAATAAATGACGAACATGAAGCCATCAGTCGAGAATGTCCAACTTTTAAGAGAGCGTTACAGGAAGAGAAGAGAAGAGCAGGTTGTGAGGATACAAAATAGCAACTACAGAAGAAAGAAGAAATAATTATGTATACAAATGCGCAGAGCTTAACAGCACACATAGACGAACTACAGCATCAGGTTATGAAGAGGATAAATCCTGTGATGGTAGCGATGTCGGAGACCAGGCTAATTAGTGACATAGAAGACAGTGAAGTAAATGTGCCAGGTTACACTGTAGTTAGATGCGATGCCAAAAATAGGAACACAGGGGGAGTTATTATGTATATAAGAGACGATATTAGATATGAAGTAGTATTAATAAAAAAGTTAGAATCAAATTGTTGGTGTGCTGCGATAGAAATGAAAGAAAAACTTTATAAAGGAGTGATAATGGTAATATATCACTCACCAAGCGCATCGCACGGAGATTTCATGAGATTTTTTGAGGATATAGTAGAGGAGTTAATAATAAAGGAAGAATGCATGGTAATAGGAGATTTTAATATAGACCTTATGGCGGACACGTTTTATGCGAAGAAATTACAAGAGACAATGTTAAGCTTGTAACGATAGCATCATTACACAGGTAAATTATATCTCTTTCTCGCTCGCACGCCGGATTATAACGTATCGTTCCGTCTCTTTTACTCGCACACCCGATCACGTGACGTCAGTACTCTCCGTCTCGCTCACTCGCACGCGCGGCCACGTGACGTCGGTTCCGTCTTCCATCTCGCTCGCTCTTGCGCCCGGTCGCGTGACGTCACACGTAGCATCGCGCGGGCACGTGCGCGTAGGTACACGCCGAAAAGTGGGGTAAACACGTGGTTCCGACTGCGTGGGCGGCTGGAGGGTATAAATACGGAGCCACACCAGGAAGGACCAACCAGTCGGTTCCAAATCACCGGTACCGACACTCCGGGAGTACTCGGAGCTCCTTGGCTGGGTGTTCTCGGCTTCCTTATACCGGGTGTACTCGTTTTCCTGAAAACCCCTGACACCGGGCGTTCTCGGCTTCCTGACATAGGCCGGCTACGGCCTTCCTGACACCGGGCGTTCTCGGTTACCCGCACTCCTGTGCCGGGCGTTCTCGGCTTCCTGACACAGGCCGTTTACGGTCTCCTGATACCGGGCGTACTCGGTTATTCCGTACCGCACTTCTACGCCGGGTGCTCTCGGCTTCCTGATACCGGGCGTACTCGGTTACCCGTTTCTTTGCCTGTTACCTGTCCTTTAATTTCGATTCTTAATTTTGTTTTCTTTTCAGAGCAGATTTAGAATATTTTCACTCGGTCGGCGACGACGCGATTACCCGGAGTTACAACTTCCTGGCCGGATTTTTCCTTGGATATCCTCCGTCCCGAGCGTTCCGTCCGAATAAGCGCCCTCCTAACAAAGCGAGCGTATCGTGACCCCTTCCTCAGGCGAGCGATAGCTATTAAGTTGCGTTAGCATTAAGTCGCGTTACTTGTAATATTTTCCGAGCATTAGTTTGTAAGATCCGCGTCTCAATCTACGCCGCGAGCGCTTAATTTAGTTTAAGTTTTCTATGTGTTCTCTATGCGAGTACGTTACAATTAGTTTTAGGTTCTTTCCGTGTGTGATCAAACGTTCCGGGGAACACGAGTTCCGAAGGTGTTAACTTCCTCTCTTCCTAATAAATTTTATTTTATTATTTTGTATCACGGAGTGTGAGGAGAAATTGATTTAAATAAATATTTTGTTAATTTTCTTTCAAATCGGAGTTCCTTCTTTTCTCGACCCTGGCACCGGCGAGCTAATCCGTGACCGCGAGAAAAGTCGAATCGTTACAAGCTTGGGCATGAAACAGTATGTGAACGAACCAATGAGAGTTACAAAAGACAGTCAGACAATTATAGATTTAATTTTTTCTAATAATAATAAAACAGTACAAGTAGTTCATGAACCTAAGATTACGGACCATGCGTGGCTGAAAGTAGAGTTAAGTGTGAGTAAAAATGATAGTAAATACAGGGAATTTAGCGCTAGAAATTACAAAGAGTTCGATGAAGATGAATTTGTTATATTAGTAAAAAACAGGTTACAGGAAAGTCAGGGATGGCAATGCGAATGTGTAGATGTGAGTGAGAGAGCGAAAAAATTTGTTAACAGTATAGTAGATGCGTTAGATGTAATGGCACCGAAGAAAAAATTTAGAATTCCAAAAGTATGGGAGGGGAAAAAATGGTTCTCAGATGAGATAAGAGAGGCTGCGGATAGGAGGGATAGGGCATATAGGAAAGCATTGTATGACAATACCGAACAAAATTGGTCACAGTATAAAATTGAAAGAAATGGAGTAGTAAAATTAATCAGGGAAAAAAAAAAGAATATTACGAAAGTATGATAAATCTTAATAAAGAAAACCCTACGACTATGTGGAAAACCTTAAAAGAAGTAATTAGAGGCGAGCCAGTAGGTATACAGGAAATAGGAAATATAGATTTTGAGATCTTAGGCGATACCGAAGAGTGCAATAAGCCTATTAATAGTATAGTAAATTCTATAAAGGTAGATAGATCCGGCAGTGATATAATTGAATTTTGGATGAATATAAATAAAAAAACTATTTATACTATCGAGAACAAAGAAATTATGGAAAGTTTTGAGGTTGTTACACTAGAGCAGCTAGAAGAAATAGTTATGGGATTACCAAAAAAGAAAGGTACGGAAGAGGGAATAACTAGTGATATATTGAAGGTAGCTTTTCCTGTAATAAAAAAAGAATTTGCGATTTTAATAAATAATTCTTTAAGAGAAGGTCACTGTCCGGAAGGTTGGAAAACCTCTACTATAGTACCGATTCCAAAGATAGATAAAGCCAAAAAAGCGAGCGAATATAGGCCTATTAATATGTTACCAATATATGAAAGAGTGCTAGAATTAGTAGTAAAAGAACAACTTGAAACTTATTTGGAAACAAACGGTATTATAACAGAGCATCAGGCGGGATTTAGAAAATATTATTCGTGTGAAACAGCGATTCAATCTGTCATAGACGAATGGAAATTAATAGTGAGCGAAGGAAAAATGGTAGGAGTTATCTTCATGGATCTTAAGAGAGCATTTGAAACAATAGATAGAGAAAGATTGTTAGAAAAAATGTATCAATACGGAATTAGAGGAATGACCCTAGAGTGGTTCAAATCATACTTAAATAATAGGAAACAACAGGTTCGATACAATCAGATATGGTCTAAATTATTGCCTACAGAATATGGAGTGCCTCAAGGTTCAGTACTGGGACCTTTGCTATTTATATTATATATAAATGATATAATTGAAGTATGTCCAGAAGGGTGCAATATAAAAATGTTTGCAGATGACACGCTTATATATGTAAGTGGAGAAAGTAGTGCGGATGTAGAGGTAAAAATGAATATGGCTTTTAATGTAATCGAACATTGGATGAATATAAATAAGTTAAAAATGAACGCAGATAAAACAAAATATATGATAGTTAGAAGTATTAGAAAAGAATTAAGAGGTAAGACTGTCGTGAAGTGTCTGGATGGAATTGAGATAGAACGGGTATCAACCATGAAATATTTAGGTATAATGCTAGACGATAGACTTAGATTTCAAGACCACTGCGATTATATACTTAAGAAAATAGGGAAAAAGACTAGCTTTTTAAATAGAATAAGTAACTTCGTATCAGCATATACTAGATGTATCGTGTACAAGTCCATCATAGCACCTCATTTCGAGTACTGTGCCACTCTATTAGTTGGGATGGGTGAAACGCAATTGAATAAACTTCAGATAGCTCAAAACCGTGCCATGAGAGTAATTTTACAGTGCAATAGATATACCAAAATTGAACACATGCTACACGCCTTACAGTTCATGTCTGTAAGGCAACGGTTATATTATAACGTTAGTGTATTTATCTTTAAAATATTAAATGGCATGGCTTCGGAGACGTTAAACAATAAAATAGAGATAGTGGGAGGAGAATGCGATAGACAAACGAGGCAGACAGGAAACTTAGCAGTAACTTTCCGTAGAACTAGAAGTGCTCAAAAAAGCCTTTTTTATGAAGGTATAAAAATGTATAATTCGTTACCCACTGTGATTAAGCAATGCAGCGAATTAGTAGCGTTTAAGAGACTGTTAAAAGAGTATATATTAGGTAATATTAATATATAGTTATAATAATTGTGTACAAGAAATAGCTGTGAAAGCTAAATAAAGGTCTATCAATCAATCAATCTCTTCCCCTCTCTCCCTTTCTCCTTTCTCTCCGCTCTCTCCGCTCTCTAAGATAGACCGAATCACATCTTTCTATCCGTATTCTCTCTCTCTCTCTCCCCGCTCTCTCCGCTCTCTAAGATTGACTGAATCACATTTTTCTCTCCGTATATTCTCTCTCTCTCTCTCTCTCTCTCTCTCTCTCTCTCTCTCTCTCTCTCTCTCTCTCTCTCTCTCTCTCTCTTCTCTCCCCCCCCTCTCTCTCTCTTTTCTCTGTCTCTCTCTCTCTCTCTCCCCTCTCTCTCCGCTCTCCGCTCTCTAAGATTGACTGAATCACATTTTTCTCTCCGTATATTTTCTCTCTCTCTCTCTCTCCCCCTCTTTCCCTCTCTCCTTTCTCTCCGCTCTCTCCGCTCTCTAAGATAGACCGAATCATATCTTTCTCTCCGTATTCTCTCTCCTCTCTCACCGCTCTTTCCTCTCTCTTCTCTTTTTCCGCTTTCTCTTTCTCTCTCTTTCTCTCTCTCTCTCTCTCTCTCTCTCTCTCTCTCTCTCTCTCTCTCTCTCTCTCTCTCTCTCTCTCTCTCTCTCAAATATTGTGTATTTTTTGTTTGAAAACTAGATGATTTGTCACTCATATAAGAATACTCTTTCTCTTTCTCTCTTTCTCTCTCTCTCTCTCTCTCTCTCTCTCTCTCTCAAATATTGTGTATTTTTTGTTTGAAAACGAGATAATCTGTCACTCATATAAGAATGCTGTCACTCATATAACGAGATGATCTGTCACTCAAAAGATTTCCCATATATTCCATGACTGGTTAGTTCATCAGTTATCGGAGATAAAGGAGAGAATTATGTCGTACAGTTCTATGACAATACTTACGGTCGCTACTGATGTCCATGAGAAATTTTGTAATGAGAATTGTCATAGATATTGAAAATATTGTCACAGAACTGTACGACATAGCTCTGTAAGCTGGCGGTTTTCGAGTTACACCTTCAACCGCGTTACTATTCTATTGAACTCGCAGGAGGGACAGTCTTCTCAACTCCTGGAAGGAAGGACAAAATGATAACGAGTCTTGTCGTATATGGGAAATCTTTTAACATTTTATACGAGTGACAGAAATTTTCTCGCTTTCAAACGAAAAATACAGTTTTTGATTTTATAATGTGATTTGATTAATATTGAACAAACTATTAAACAATCATTATTTTGATAAAAATCAACGTTTTATACCGACATGTCCAACGTTTGTGATTATTGATTGTTATTATTTTCTATCATTGATGTTTGGTTTATGATATTAATTATAATTAACTTAGAAAAAGAAAGAGAGAGGCTAGCTTAGCTAAGTAAGTAACTTATTGACATAATAATTGTATATAATAATTTAATCTGAATTATGGAAATAATTGTTGCAGAACTTACTTCGATTTCATCGAACATGATATCATAAAAATTAAAGACGAGTGTGATCTTATTAAATTGCTCCAAATATTGAATGAATTCAAAGTCGATATATTACCACTTCAAGTTAGATTAACAGTATATAAATTAATCTTGATTGAGTACTGTTTAAATAACCAAAGGGATGCTTATAAAAATAGACACAAATTGTTAACATTAGCAATTTATTTACGAATTAAAGGAAATAATAGTAGACTTCGTATATAAAATGCCATAATAAGGGAAACTTTTTAAAATTAATAGCTAAAAAGGTACTTGAGGTAAGATATCCATACATATTTATAGATATATTTATATTCATACATATATCTTTTTATCTATTTATCTCAAGTTGAAAAATTTTTCAAATTGATAAATGTCTCATTTTATATAAATTGTAAAATAAAACAATATTAATTGTAAATATATTTATTATCTTCTTCCGATTTCTACTGGAGGAGTTATTTCATAATCAGGTTTGGGAAAAACTCATAGAATAACTTTAAAATCTTAAAATTTTAAAAAATTAAGATTTAAACTTGAACTTTATCTTTACAATATTTTAATTAATACCTTCCATGTTATTGTATATGATAAAATAAATGTATAAGAGACACTACTCTAAATAACTTATATAATATTGTTTATTTTTTTCTTTTTGACAGAGTTTGTGAATGTTTTGGATAAAGTGACTATACAATTCAAAGATTGTTTTAAATTATGGAGACTGTTTTTGCTGTAAATGATCAAATCCAAGCGTTGTTGCAACGAAGTGTAAGTACTACAATATAAATTAAATTAAATAGAAAACATTAACTGATATGTGACAAATACAATAAATAAAATGCTTTACATCGGTTATAATTAGATCTTAATCTATAATATTTATTATGATTTTATATATCTTTTTAAATTCACAAAACTACGCGCCGAATTAAATTTTTGGTTTTGAAACATAATTATAGGATGAACAAGACAAATAAGATAAACAACAGCTTTTTAGCAGTTTTTATTAAGGGGGAAAGGGTTATATATATTTTTAGATGCTTGTTAGCATCATTTACTATTAAGTTGATTTTCAATTTAATAACGTGATATTACTAATTTTTGTTTATCTTATAATTGTGTTTTAAGACCGAAAATTAATTCGGCGCGCAATTTCGTGAACTTTATAAGGTATATAAAATGACATAACAAATATTAGCACTAAGATCTAGCCAAGTGTGAGTAACCAAAATATGTTAATAATTGTATTTAAATCAGGGTTGGCATGGTTTAAACCAAAAAAACTTGATTTTTTGGTTTTTCTTAAAAAAAAACTGGTTTTTACCCAACACCGATTGAAATACAAAATACTTTCCAAAAATATATTTAAATACAAAATGTGTTTAAAGACGTATTTCAAATACTGCTCACCTTTAGATGTACATATGATTGATGTAAGACACTTCATTTGTTTATTACAATATAATAGAATTGGGAAGTAACGCGTTACTATTACCCATTACTATTTTCGTTACTTTTTTACGGCAATAATCATTACTTTTTTGGTTTATAATGACATTTTTACATTACATTTTTACAGTAACGGTAACGAATTCAGCCGTTACTTTCATCGTTATTTCAATTTATTCAATAAATAGCGCGTTGATTACGCATTAGAGTCTTAATTGGACAGAAAGCTTTTGAATGAATACTTCTATACAGGTAAAATGTGATTACCCAGATAACAAAATGCGCGCATAGTGAGTTCACGGAGCGCGGATGCTGTGCGGATTATCCGCACGGTGTGAGCTCACGGCATCCAACAGATGCGTCATCATATGAGACTCATATTGGTCGCACACGTGCGGTACTCATGCGTGTCAGCGATATGAGCCTCAAATGCGTTTTCCAAATGAGACTCATATTGCTCGCATGCATGCATACGGCACTCAAAAATTCTAATCATTGCCCATTTTTTTCACATACTTTTAATGCATTACATATCAATACTTTTATTCATTTTTTTCTGATTTACAATTAAAAATTAATATTATTATATACAATCTTTAATAAATTAGCATTAAAAGTATTAAAAGCATAAAAAGTACTTAAAAATAATGCGCAGTAATTGGAAGTTCATATAGTATTTTGTAAATTTGTTAATATATGGGAGGGTCTTGTTTTATCACGTTGCAATTGACCACTGCATCCATTCACAGCAAATGGTGTCTAGAATTTTTTTACTGTTCAAGCACTGCAGTGAATGGCTGATGATTAATCTCAATGTGGTTGAAAAAAAAATTAACATGTATACAATTAATACTTTGATATTATTTTCAAGTGAATTTTACTTTAATGAAATTCTAATTCAAAATTTAGTTACAAAGATATTTGAAGTTAAAAATACATACATTTTTGTAGAATTAAGCTTATAATAATTAGAGATTGTATATTCTACAATTTTAATTTAAATGTAATTAAATAATAGTTTTTTCAATTAGCAATATCTAACATATTTTATATATGTTCATAAAACTAACCGTTCATACACCTCTTTGAGAGAACTTATAAAATAAAATATGCGAGGTTTGTCAACAATAAAATATGAAATGCTTGCTCTCGTATTGTTTCCAATGTTTGGCAATATTATTCCACAATTTCCTAGAAACAAAGAAAAGAATAATATATAAAAATTAAAACATTTACAAAGTATGAAAATTAAGTTTGATAATTCTACAAGTATTCTACACTTTATCATTTAATCGTTATAAAAAATAAATTTGCTCTTACAAAAATTTAATAAAGTTTATTAATAATAATAATAATCATAATAATAAGTAAAAATTTTGTAATAATAAAAAATTAGTACTTATAAACTATTTTGAGAAGAAAGCGTTTAAAAATTATTGAAATAGAAATGCAAATAAAAAAAGTTAGGATATGTAAAATATATTATACTTATATCAAGTAATAAATATACTACACATAAAAGCAAATTCAAGACTCAAACTTTAAATAATTACCTGAAGTTTTTTTCATCCAGGGAGATCCGATATTATGCAAAATACTCCAATTCAATGTAAAAATATTACATATAAGAACATGGCACTTGCAAAGTATTACACCACTACCACTGACTATGACCACTACACTCAATTGACTCAACTACACTGCACTGTTACAATGACAAGTCAGGATGACCGTTACGGCATGAAGAACCATGTACCATCGAAATGCATGCGCAGAAGCTCTTTGCTGCGATTTGTTGGCTAAAATCGCGTGACTTCATTGACAATTTTAAATTAATGAATGCAAATAAAAATCAGAAAATATCAGAAAAAAATCAAAATATTAAAATCAAAGATAATATGTTATATTTAATCATACAATGATCATTTTCTCACTCATAAAATGCAATAAAAATATAGTTTTACTAGTAGTTTTTCTTCTCATAAGTTAGATTTTCTCTTTGTATAATATTTTTTTATATTTTATCATACACATATTTAATACATTCTCAGATAGTCTCATATACAATATATTTAAAATTTTTTCAGATTTTTATTTGCTTATAAAAAATTGTCACTTAAAGAAATTAAGAAAAAATTAATTTTTCTACATTTTTCTTCTATTTTTTTAGATTTTCTCCTTTTACATAATATACTTAAATCGTGTTTTTTTATACACAGCATTTTTATGTTTTATATAATTTGTTTCCTCACATTTTTATTTTTGCTTACAAAGAAAGATTAGATTTTTTTATCCAGTTCTGTGATTTCACGGTTCTTAAGATTTGCAAATCTTAAAAATTCTATAAAATTACGGTAAGTTATAGATGAAGATTTAAAAAGATATAATTTGGAAAATTAAAATGAGAAAACCAGAAAACACGGTACAAAATTATTAAAAGTAATGGTAACGCGTTACTTTTTTAAATCAGTAACGAATAACTCTAACGAATTGCTTTTTACAAAAAAGATTACGGTTACGGTAACATGTTATTTTTTGTAGGTCATTCCTATCCTTTAATCACAACTCCGATTTCCAACAAACATTTCTAATTTCCCTACCTTAATAAATAAATATACATTGACACAATATAAAATGGGCAAAATAAAAAAGTTTATGACCAAAAGACACATGCGTCGAATTGTTAGAAAAGAACTAATCCAAGTTTTAGAAGATAATGAACATTTACATAAAATATCTATGCATAAAAAACAGACAAGTGCACTAAAACCTGTGCAAAAACAAAGCAATAACCAATTTGTACAGACAGAAAATCAGTCTTCATTAGTATTTCCAGTTATTGCAGAACATAATGTGAACACAGTGTATACAGAAAAAGTGGATGACTTTAATTGTTTATACACATTTAGAGAATCTGAAGAAGTTTCTACTGAGGATTTTGTACTTGGTTCTATGAAACAATGGTTTCTCAAATACAGACATTTATTAAGTCAACAAGCTATTAACGACTTGTTGCAAATTTTACGAATACCATATCCAAAGTTTCCTGTAGACTCGCGTACTCTTTTAAAAACGCCAAATTCATGCCCGTATAAAATTATAAGTGTCCCTCCCGGATCATATTGTCACATTGGCATAGAGACTACATTACGTAAATTTATTATCAGTAATATTTACATGCAAAATTTTATAAATCAAAATACAGAAGTAGTGTTACCTATTAATATAAACATTGACGGATTACCAATTTCGCACAGTTCAAAAAATCAATTTTGGCCAAATTACTTATATCTGTAGATGTAAACTCAGTGAGTAAAAATGCATCAAAGCCTTTTGCAGTTGGAATTTATCATGGGTACAAGAAACCAGCTGATGTAAATCAATATTTAAATAATTTTATTACAGAGTTTAAACATTTACAAAACAATTTTAACATATACAATAAAGTTGTAAAACTAAAGGCCAGTAAACTACTTTGCGATGCTCCTGCAAAATCGTTTGTTTTATGTACGAAAGGTCATACAGGATTTTACAGCTGTACTAAGTGCACTCAAGAAGATAGCTTTATTAATAACAGGGTAGCTTTACTAGAAACCAATGCTGAATTAAGGACAGATGAAACTTTCAAAACCAAAATAGACGACGAATTTCATAAAGGTACAAGTCCTTTCGAAAACATTAACATCGGATTGGTTTCGCAAGTACCCCTTGATGGCATGCATTTAGTATTTCTCGGTGTGATGAAACGAATGATAATGTTTTGGATACGAGGAAAAAAGAACGTTTGCTTGACTGACTATGAGAGGAAAGTCATTAATGATCAGATATTGTTTTTAAAGAATTATGTACCTAAAGACTTTACCTAAAGGCTTGCCAAGAAGCTTGGATGACATTGAATATTTTAAAGCCACTGAACTTAGACAATTTTTGTTGTACATTGGACCGATTGTTTTACAAAATATGAGAAACAAGAATATGTACACACATTTCATGACTTTATCATGCGCTATTCGCATTTTATGTAGCCCTGCATTGTACTCTGTATACAATGATTATGCATTACAACTCCTTCACTATTTTATTGAAAAATATTCTGTACTTTATGGTGGGATGTCAATCATAATGTACATGGCCTTATCCATTTACCTGCAGACTGCTTGCTGCATGGCCCCCTCGATACATTCAGCTGCTTCAAATATGAAAATTATTTATACGAAATTAAAAAAAAAATTCAAACGACGAAACATTCCCTACAACAAATTTGTAATAGACTGAAAGAAGAAGATGAAATAAAGAAACAAGACGAAAAGCTTTATCCGATTTTATATCGAGAATTTAAAACACAAGTTACGGATAGAGGACATTTCATACACTATAAGAAAGTAGATACTGGAAAATATGAAGTTAGCATAGGAAATAAAGATAATTGTGTCATGATAAGGGACAAGTCTGTATTATGCATAGAAAGTATTTGCCAAAATAGAAACACACTCGAAATTTTTGTAAGTGGAAGAAAGTTCACAGTATCAACAACGTTTTTTAATTCACCTTGCTCTTCAAAGCTATTTCATGTACAACTGATGCGAAATATTTCTGATGCTACATATACTATCAATATTAATGATATTGAAGCAAAATGTTTACAATTTCCGCACCAAGATGCCTTTCTAATTATCCCATTAATCCATACACAATAATAAAATACTTAGTAAAGTAAGAGTACTTTCACATTCTACACTAACACAAGGAATACATTAAAGTTAATATAAAGAAAATGATGATTTTGGTTAGAAAAGTTGACTTTATTGATGTTAAGAATCAAAATAAAGTCATGCATTTTGATATTCTCCTGACTTTTGTGTGTTCCTTGGGATCTTGTATTTTTACTCATCGTAATTACAAATAAAATGTATTATGTTTCAGGTTCTTTGGTCTGTGGTCGAATTTTTCGATAATTTAGAAGAATCAGCTGCTATCGAGGTAATACCAACAATATGGATCACAATTATCAACAATGAAATAACGTGCAAATGGCCTGACAAAAATCCTCGGAAAGCTATAAAAAAATGTGCAGCCGCAAAAAGTTCTTGGAAAATATATAAAATTAAAACTATATTACTTCAAACTGGTAATATTTATTATCTTTAATATTATTTATAGTTTAGAAAGATATTTCTTATGTTATAGAATAATTTTAATTTACAGATACATACAAGTCTGCTTTGGAATTTGCAATTAAAAAAACTCAAACCTATACTGATATATCCGTTCCAGAAGTTCAAAAAAAAAGGAAACCAAAAAGAAAAAACCTAGATGATTATATGACCACTGAGCTTAGTGACAATTCTGAAAGCCAACGAATGACACCTCCTCCAAAACTTCCAACACTATGTGGTATGTTAGTAAAGCTCGATTCTAATGGCACGTGGAGACCCAAGCTATTCATGATCTACAGCTTCGAATAATTGAGTCGACATTACTGAAATTATAACTTATTTTATTATAACTTACTTTATTTTTTAGATTCCGCAATAGATCGTGGAAATGTATTTCCGAAGAATGATACAAACATTGCTCCAACTGACAAGACAATAAATGATAATGGTTAGTATATCATAATGTATGTGTAGTTATAAATAGAATTATATAAAAGGTCGAAGACATACGTTAAGAATAAAATAAATGTATTTAATTAAAAATATTTAAGAATAAAGTATAAACGGCTCGTCTTTGATCTATCTTATATAATTCTATTGTTTAGATACATGAGTGTATTAATATATGTAGTTATTAATTTATTATTTATGTAGACTTTCACGATAACGATAAAGAAAATCAAAGTCCGAACGAGATTGAAACTAACAATTTGGATTGTTTAAATGACAATGAGGATCTTGAATCCTATCATAGGATTGGGAATGCGTCACAGGAAACCATGTTTACACCAAATTTCGTACGCAACATTTTATTTGAAGATTTACCATCAGGTATTTTTAATATTTATTACTATTTTGTTATTTAAACATTTGTATATAATAATATATAATACAATTAAGAACAAAATAGGCCTATATACAATCAGGATCTTGCCGCTGAAATAATATTCTTTGTGATTTTCTAAAGTGGGAGAAATTTAAAAGATGCTATGTTATTATTAACATTAATAATAAATAAAATTGACCACCCAATTTTATCATCAATACTATGAGATGTGTGCTTCAAACTGCAAGTAACGACAGCACACAGTACGAAAGAATAAAATGATGAATATTATTTTAATGCCAAGATTCTGATCATATATGCCTATCTTGTCTTTAATTGTATTATATACAAAACGTCAAGATTTAATTATTACTTAATGAATAATAATATAATTCAGACAGTCAGAATATCATCAAGATTTTGGAAAATACAATAGTAATTAGGAAGTTATTGGAAGAACAAAAGACATTTTTGGAACAAAAAAAAGAAAACGCACCAGTCATGTTTACAGACCCAAATTGTAATAACTTGTCTATTCCAACAAAACCGTATAAAAAATTTTAAAAATTGCAAGAATATGATACTTCATTGAGGATTAATACAAACAAAAGAAAACAGCTGGTTAGTACAGATCCAGCTTTGACCGTATTTCTGACGTTTCTGTAATTATATGTGTATTATACTTAAATGGTCTTGTTACAAATTATGATTGTTAGAAATATATTAATATTGTAATTTGCATAAACTATTTAATTGTGTTTGTTGTATTTTTCAGGAAACGTATTTTTATTTACTAGGAGGGGATTCACCCCAAAACCAAATAAAAAATTCATTGGAAAAAATTTTCACAAACAAATTAGGGATGAAATGTTCGTGGAAAGGGCAAAAAGGGAACTTTGCAGTAAACATGTTAATTATAATGGAGATAATAAAATGTAAGATTTTAAAAAATATATAAATTATTTAGCTCAAAATTGTAATTAAACATAAATAAAGTTAATAATTTTTCTTTGCATTTACGCGTAGGTGCTACTCGAAAACATTTTCCGAATTTAACGGACAAACAGATGCAAAACTACGTATCCGCATGGCTAAAGTATGCTAAAACAAGATATGACAGACAGCAGGTATTTATTTTATTTTATTTAAATAAATTATTTTGAGATAATATTTGGATATCTTTTTCTTTAGGCAAAAGTACAACCGGAATAAAAACTTTGACATGCCACAAAAAGTGCTTTGTGAAAGTGTCGATATAGTGCGACAAACAAATTCACGCAAAGTATTTGGTATACCTTTATACAAGTTGGACTGCGGTGATGGCAAAGTACCACTCGTAGTAGATCGATTGATCACAATTATCGAGATGCATGGTCTCTATACCGAGGGTATATATAGAAAGAGCGGCGTCAGTTCCAAAGTGAGAGAACTCAAAATGAAAATGGACGAAGGCAACTTAGAGAAGGTGGATTTCGAAAACTACCAAGTGCATGTTCTAGCGGTGTAAAACGTGAAAAATTAGAAAGTATTTAAAGAAAAGCGTACTGCTCTTAATATACATACATATACATACATACGTATACTACGTATACTTTGCTTATATTAAAGTGACGAGTGAGTCATACCAAATTACTTGTTTTTACAAATTTACGGTCATAAAAATATAATTTATTGTTACACGGTGTTGCAATTCTCAGCAAACGTTCTTTTTTTACGGAGAATTTTTAATATATGGTGTGTAGATGCGCTGTTTTTTTGTAATTATCCGTTTAGCATTAGTAGATCTATCTTGAAAACCATCTCTTTCCAAAGGATCTATTTGTCACGTTCAAGTAGAATCGATAATCGACTGTTTTAAATTTCAGCGAGATCCTTTTATTGTATTTCGATATGATGTTTGACGACGATAGCCGATTTAAAACGTTAGTTTTAGGCGTACAAATTTAAAAGAGGACAAACAATAAAATAGGAAACCAAAACATACTTTGTACATGCAATCTAACAATTTCATAATAATCTGTCATTATTATTGAATTTATGCGAGAGACGTTTAACAAGATTATATTTCTATCTATCAATATTGTATTTATCTATTTAAAGAAAAGCGTACTATTCCTAATACACATATACACACAGACATAGACACACATACACACACAGATGTATGTACATTAAGAAATTTCCGCTTATATCAAAGTGAAGAGGAAGTCATACCAAATCACTTTTTTTTTTTCAAATTCATGTTCATAAAAATGTTGCACCGTGTTGTAATTCTCAGCAAACGTTCTTTTTTACAAAAAATCTTTTTGGTATATGATGTATAGATGCGCTGTTTCTTTGTAATTATCCGTTTAGCATGAGTAGATTTACCTTGAAAACCATCTCTTTCCAAAGTACCTATTTGTCACGTTCAAGCAGAATCGATAATCGACTGTTTTGAATTTCTGCGAGATATTTTTTGTATTTCGTTATGACGTTTGACGACGATAGCCGATTTAAAACATTAGTTTTAGGCGTACAAATTTAAAAGAGGACCAACAAAAAAAGAGGAAACCAAAACATAGTTTGACGTAATATGCAATGTAACAATTTAATAATCTGTCATTGTTGAATTTATATAACATGCGAGAGACGTTTAATAAGATCATATTTCTATCTGTCAATATTCGTTATCAATATGTGTATTTGTGTTTAATATTGCAACAAATCTCAATTCAGATGAATAAATATTATGTGTACTTGTTCATTTATAATCCCTAAATTAACATTACAAAAACGTTATAAATTAACGTTACAAAACGTCGCAAATTAAACGTAAGTTAAACGGATCATTTCTGGTTCTTGTGACTTTACAGAAACGTTTCTGGAAATACATTTGTAACGTTTCCTTAACGTTGTATACAAGTTTCATAAACATCTTAAGAACGTTGGAAATGTGACGTCACATATGTAAAGTAATTGAATCGAGACATTTCTGGTTGCTTGGACGTTGCTAAAACGTTTCTGGAAGTGCATCTGTAACGTTTCTCTAACGTTTTATACAAGTTTTGTAAACGTCTCAGGAATGTTGAAAATGTGACGTTGCATATGTAAGGTAATTGAATCAGGACATTTCTGGTTGCATGGACGTTACTGAAACGTTTATGCGACAAAACGCAAAATGTCACATGGCTACAACGCAACGTTACAAAAACGTTGTTGCAACATGATATTGTTTAACGGGGTGTTTGAAACCAAAAGTAACGGCACGCAGTTTGATATAAATTGAAACATATAAAATATTATTTTACCACCAAGATCTTGCTATGACTATCTTGGTTCATTTTCTATTTAATTTGTTATATACAAACCACGGTCTTAAATCTATATAATTATTTTAACATTCCATTATCACAAATGCTAAATACTTTTTTTCTAAATGTATTAATTGATATACAATAATTGATGTAAAACTAATAAATTACAAATCCCTCTGACAATTGCATCTTTAATGAGAATAAAAGTTTATCAAAAGTTTATCAAAATCGTATGAAATTCCCATTTCCTCTCACAGTTGTATACGTGACACCTTTCTTTGCTCTTTTGTAATTCGTGAAGCTTAAGGATTTTCTATATATATAAGAAAAAAAACTTGTAAAAGAGAGAACCGGTTAAAGGTTATATATCGGTATGAAAAGAGTCACTGTTACTGACAACACAACAAGGAAGGGAGGGCATTTGATCCCTCTCCTTTCTCGTCTCGCTGATATTGCATTGCAGAAGTGGCAGACCGACACAGTGACTCGACGGCTAATACGATAGACGTTATAAAGAGTTCTTAGTCATACGTATTATTAATCCCATGTGCCTATTCGTTAATCTGCCATGCATAACATATCTATGGCGATGGATTGCAAAGTATATATAGTAAATATATTTAAAAAAATGTTGATAAACTTGTTTCAATAAACTGATTGCTGATCAGTAACTGATGATATTTTATCAGTTAACTGACAAAATATAATCACCCTGATAGCCACCTGTCTGTGTTGTTGCTGTAATATTGCCGAAAACAAAGGGCATTAGTTTTCAGCAAATTTAGAACAAGGTGTGTGCCTCATTTGCCTTTGATTTGACATTATATGAATTCAGCACATTTTGCTGCCAATATGCTGCGTATTTGCTGTCAACGGTTTATTGCTATACATAAAGAGCAACATAAGAGCAAGTTGCCAACAACATGTGCTAAGTCATAAATTTCAGCAAAAATTCAACAACATGTCGAAAACGGTTAAATATATGTTTTGTACTTTTTTTTCAAATATATAAAAAATAATTAAGTTAAATCTTCTTTCTGCTGAATTGTCACCACCCTGCCAAAAATGTGCGATAAAACCGATTCAAAAAAAAAAATCCGAATCGATCGAGATTTGTACACCAAAATACGGTATTAAGACCAATTGAAAATGAAATCGGAATCCAGATAGATTTATTAAAACAGAATACATTAATGTAAAAGTAATAAATGTTTAGTTTACAAAAAAGTATTTCTTGTATCCTTTTCGTTAAAAAGAATTAAATTTAAATTAAACATTTAATTTACGTATATAAGATTAAATAACAATACAAATTGTTATTTACATATAAAAATATAAAATTTATGTGGAACAATGTTCCACACACACGTTACGTTTGAAAAGAATGAGTGCGAGTATTTGTCTCGAGCTTACAACAAGCAAGTCCTAAAAGCTTACCGAAGTATGAGCTGGGTGTCCGCCGCGGTGGCACCTAGATATAACGCCTGTGGCCGCATTCGACTCACGAGAAATTCTCCCGCGGCGTGGCCTAGCGGTGACGCCAGCACTCACTTGTTAAATCCATTTCAATCCGATCTCATAGCCAAGTAAATAATTAATTTACACCTGTTTATTTATTTCATTACACACGCTCGCGCAAACACACAATCACATACGCACACGCACGCACACACACACAAATCATTTTCGACATTTTATTTGGCTACAAGACAATAATTAATATATTTAATGTTTTTAACAAATACACGACAAAAGCACAGCATCATTATCTTTTTTTTATTATCGTCACGTTGCTCTTATGTTGTTGAAAATGATTGATAAAGCAAAATGTTTTCCACAAATAGAAGTCATTTTGTTGGCAACAGAATAAGCAACAGTTGCTCTCCGTTTGCTTTGAATCTGCTGACATAAAATGTTTCAAATCTGCTCTCATGTTGTTGAATATGTAGGACTATGCGTTACATTTTCAACAAATACACAGCAACTAGTCGAAAATTCATGCTCAGCATTAAGTTGCTTGATTTTGCAAAACATGCATGGCTATCAGGGCAGTTACTGGTCAGTAATCAGTTTATTGAAACAAGTTTATCAACTTTTTTTTCAAGGGATATCACAGTCTCAAGTGTTTATCGAAGGGGATCCAGAATTTCTTGTAAAGATAATATGAAATTGGATTCATACATATCTGTTTCACGCAGCAAAATAATTTCTTGAGCAATGCTTCTCAATGTGTGATGTTCGAATGTTACAGAAATACATTTCTTATGTATTAAATTGGATTAGTGTTCAATAGTGTAATCAAGAGGAAGGAAAAGGTAAATAAATTTTTAAATAAGTTTGTACTGTAGAAATGTCTACACAAAAAAGTTAGGATAAAATTAATAATTATTGTTTCATGTATAAACAAAAATACGAAATTTTCTTTAAAGAATTTAATGATCTTAAACTTCAACAAAATATTATATTTTCATAACTATATTATAACAATCATTTAAAGAGTATAATGTGATGTGTTTTGATTTAAAAATTTTATTCGTGGTTTGAGAATATTGTTATTCTCTCACCGATATTTCTTTTTTGTCAACTAAATATTATTATTGAATATATTTTTCTTGCTAAAATTATACAAAATTTCTTTGTATAAATAAGTTATGTCTGTTTAAGATTATATTAAAATATTTAATTATATTCTTGACAAGAACTCTTGCTCTTATATGTATATAAGATAATGATTGTTAATTTAATTGATATTGACTTTTTCTGTTTGTACGAATGGATTTTTTAAAGGATATTTTTTATTTTAATCAATCCAAGGTGAACATTGCTGAAAAACTATTAACATCGAAGACATGATGTTTCAAACAAACAATAAAAAAGTTGTATAAAATATATGTCGTAGTATATGTGTAGTTGTATAAATATGTCAAAAATAAACAGCAATGTTCTTAAAAATATTTTCAAACATTTGAAAACTATTGTATTTTCAGAAACGTTAAAAATAATGAGTTAAGACCCTTTTAATTTATATTCCCAGTAAACGGAAATGTATTGAAAGTTAGTAATACTTTTTAATTTATTTGAATACATTTTGGATTAAAATAAAGCAATTAATTATTTCGGACCTGTGCCATGGATTAAAATGGATTAGGTAAGTCGCGAAAACTGCTTTTAGATTGAAAAAATCAATTTATTTCAATCTCATTGGCCATTTCATGGATTAAAATGGATATGGTCTGAATAACCTTTTTGAATTGAAAAAAATAAAAATCCCATAATTTCAATCTCACTTTATGGATTAAAATGGTTTCAAATATTCGTAACTTTAATTGGATAGAAATGGATTTGTGTGTTTATTGCCAAATCCAAATTCTTGATTTTTTTAAAATCCATTTCTATCCATTTTAAATATTTTGAATTTATTTCCGTTTGCTGAGTTAAAAATCATTTATTTTAATAAACAGATAATTTTTAATGTTCAAAAAACATTTATTTTAACCTTTGAAAAAAAGTCCTTTAATATCAAATATATATTTTAAAAATTATCCTTTCTTTACAATAAATGTTTCTTTTTTTATTAAAATAAAATAAACTTAACACACTAACTCAACCTGACGTATTTATTTAAAAATATTTATACTTGTCTATTTCTCGATACAGAAAAATATTTAAAACTATTTAGAATAAATAAAAATATAATGTACATTAATTTGAATTCTTTTTTGCTGCTCTAATTATTAATCAATGAAAAAAAATATTCTTTGTCAATATGTTTTGAAAATTTGTATCCGAAGGTTTTTTAGGTCGCTGATTATGAATTTGAAAACAAATTTTTAAAATTCAAAATAACCGGTCTAATATGGCGGATCAATCACAAAAAAATTCGGTGGACATAAATATGTGAACAATACGTAGATATCCAGTAAATATCCTCTGTAGTTATTTGATGGACATGGATATGTGAACAACACATGAATATTCAGTGGATATCCTCCATAGTTACTCGGTGGACATGGATATGTACACAACACGTGGATATCCAGTGGATATCCTCCATGGTTATTTGATGGACATGGATATGTGGATATTTAGTGAATATCCTTCGTAGATATTCGGTATATACAGGGTGTCAGGTAACTACCGCCCGTGGTTTCGTGGATAGATCAAGTAAAACTGATCAGAAAAGTCCTTTACCATTTTTTAATATTTGCCATAGTTAACAAAAAAAAAATTAATAAAGTCTGCGAATAAGCGCGTATCACCGCGTGCAAGGACCGCCCGCAGAAACGTAGGCAGTCGCGGCTGTAGGCGCGGCGCTGTGCGGTGAAGAGGAAAAAGCAGCAGTACCTGCGGCCTGCGAGCGGCGCGGCAAGGAGGGAGAAGTAGCAATGGATACTCGCGAGCGGCGAGCGGCGAGCGGCGAGCGGCGAGCGGTGCCAAATTGTCGCTCTGAGCTGCTCGTTCCCTCGTTTTCTTATGAAAATGAAATTTTTTAATACAATATCTAAATATGGAAATGTATCTTTTTTTATTACAAATGTGTGTATACACATATACATGCATGAACAACGCGTGACAGATACGCGCGATTTAAGAAGTAATTTTTTGCGCTGTGGTAAGAAAATGATAAAGTGCTATCATTTCCACACCACCTTGCGGTAGATAGCATGGTGCGTTTTTCTTAAGTGGTATCCCCAGTAGGCCTAATCCACTTTCTTGCATTTTTAATGCAAGGATTGTTCGAAGTGCCGTCCTCCTTCTCGTACGCAAAGTTTGGCCCTTCGAGTAATATTGCGCGTTGCGCGATGCGCCATTTCCGGTGTGATGGTACGGAGAGAATCGCTTTTCGTATCTCAGCTTCCGTACCATCACGCCTGTGCTCGACTAAATCTTTAATGTAACCCCAAACAAAATAGTCGAATACGTTAAGATCTGGCGACCGCGTCGGCCAAATAATTGGGCCATTTCGACCCATCCATCTATCCGGATAGCGCTTGTTTAAAGTAGTGCGTACTTGCCGCGAAAAATGCGCAGGAGCCCCGTCGTGCTGATAAATAATTTCCGCCCGTTCGCGAAGGGGAACATCTTTCAGAAGAGCGGGTAACACATTTTCTAAAAAATGTGCGTAAATCATCCCAGTTAAGCGAAGTGGGAGAAAATAAGGACCAATCTGAAAATTGTTGTAACAGGGTGATTTTTAAAAACTGAGTCTGTGTGTGTGTTAGAGAGAGAGAGAGAGAGAGAGAGAGAGAGAGCATTTCTTAATTGATATACTTACGATTTGGTCCGCTATTACTCCTGCCCATACATTTATGGACCACCAATACTAAAAGGCTCCTTGCCGAACGGCGTGCGGATTTTCATCTGCCCATAATACTCGATTATGGGAGTTGAACACGCCGTTCGGTGTCGCTTTGTCCGTCCACAGGATGCGATCGGGGAAAAGGTCATTTCGCCGACACTGCGCGAGCAATACTATGTTCATTTAGCCAGCAGTTAATATTTTTTATAACTAGCGCAAACACTTTATGATAGTAATAAGAACACCTTCACAAAAGTAAATGCGCTGCTCTGCATCTCGCGCAAAAATTTGTTGCACCCGCTGATAGTGGTACGGGTGCAATCCGTTGCGGCGTAGAGTACGGTGCATCACGTTTTGTGATAAACCCAGCGCACGAGCAGCACGACGCACACTGTTCCGGGGATCCTTTTCGAACGCTTGTAGGATCCTCTCTTCGTCTTGTACGCGAACTTGCATTTGTCGACCACCGTCTTGTTGAGAATGCAACACTGATCCTCTTTCCCGGCAACGTTGAATGCATCGCAAAATAACGAGGATCGGGATGTCGTTCTCGGTTGGGAAATCGTTCAACGTACATGCGAGCAGCAAGGTTTGCGTCTCTTCCTGCTTCACCAAAAATTATTACCATTTCGGTATATTCCGCAGCACTATATTCTGCCATTTGATTGCAACAAATAACGATACACAGCAATGATACACGACGGAAGCACCTCGAGATACGCAAAGACACGCAAAACGATGAAGTCTATAAAATAACAAATGACATTCGAAAACAACGCTCGTATCGCTGCCTGTTAATCTTCCGCCTAAGTGCGGCGACGCCAGTGTTCTTTTTGAATTTTCTTGTTTTATACACTTCAACGTGTTTTGCATGTTTTTGCGTGTTTTGAGGTACTTCTGTCGTGTATCATCGTTATTTATTGTAATTAAATGGCGGAATACAGTGCTGAGGAATACATCAAAATGGTGATAATTTATGGTAAAGCAGAAGAGATGCAAATCTTGGTGTTGCATTCTCGGCAAGACCGTGGTCGACAAATGCAAAGTTTGCGTACAAGACGAGGAGAGGATCCTTCGAGCGTTTGTGGAAAACCCGGGAACTAGCGTGCGTCATGCGCTCGGTCTATCACGGGACGTGGTGCACTGTACTTTACTCCGGAACGGATTGCACACAATTTTCAGCGAGTGCAACAAATTTTTGCGCGAGATGCAGCGCATTTATTTTTGTGAAGTTATGTTTATTATCTTCATGAAGTGTTCTCGATATTGTTACGAAATACTAATTGCCGGCGAAATAAACACAGGACTGCTTGCGCAGTGTCGGCGGAATGCCCTTTTCTCCGAAGTATATCTTATTAAAAAATGCTCCCTCTCTCTCTCTCTCTCTCTCTCTCTCTCTCTCTCTCTCTCTCTCTCTCTCTCTCTCTCTCTCTCTCTCTCTGCCCTGCAATATGAAAGGCCGTGTTTCATTTCTGCTCCACCGTTTTTTCAACGTTTTGTTGCTGTTTTCTGCCCCGCGAGGCCGTTCGTCGTGGACCGTCTAATCGTGGACTTCTCGGCTTGTCATCTGCATTCTGGATAAACACATCTGGATCATCTTTGCATTATTTTCCTTGGTTTTCTGAAGTGCTATCTCTGTGGCCTAACCTAATTCTGTTGCTGCTGGCTGTTCGGCATCGTTTCGTGCACGTACTATCCGCCTGACAAGTCCGTTCGTTTGCTGCTCTCGCCTGTGCGCACCGTCGTCTACAGTCCATTCGTGTGTCGCTCGCCAATCGGCTTTGAACAATGACTCTCGCCTGTGTAGCATATAACCTTTTCATCGCTGTGACCAATGCGCTGTACTGTGACCGCGATCCCAAACATATTTTCCATGGGGCCTGCGCTCGCAGCCGGCAGGCCTCCGCTCCGGGCTCTCTTAATGCTCCGGACTGCACTGTGCTATCCTGTCCTATCTGTCGGAAGCAGGGTGTCCACGGAAATCTTTCCGACTTTCATGGTCCCGCGCTCGTTGATAGTGAATCGACTTTAGCCGTTTCCTTTTTCGAGCCTGATTCTATCAAGGATCTCTTCGCTGCAGTACTAGCTAAGATTAAGGGCGTCGCGCACATCTTACAAGATTTTCCCGTGCTGAGGGAGCAGCTTCAGGATCTACCTGCGATCAGAGCGCAGCTGACCTCGTTGGAGCGTAGCGTTCATCAATCATTGGGTGTCATCGAGGCCAAAACTGAGGAGCTTACGGGTGCTGTGCGCTGAGTTGATGCGAGGCAAGCCAGTTTGGATGCCCGCGTTCGCGTTTTGGAGGCGCGACCTTCCGGCGGATCAGTTGCGTTCACTTCTGCTTTTGAGGAACGCATCGAGGCGCTTGAGCGCGCCAAGCTTAGCAGTGAGCTCGTCATATTTGGCGCAAAGAAGCTCCCTTCTGAGAATACTCGCGCCGTCGTTGCCGACATCGCCTCTGCGTTGGAAGTTGCCGCCCCTCTCGACGAGATTTCTACCTGCGTGCGTATTCCTACCAAGGGCAATCGCCCAAGACCGATTCTCGTGAGGCTGTCTTCTGGCAAAGCTCGTGACCGATGGATCGACGGGAAGCGAGCCAAAGGAGTTCTTGAGGGTGCGGAGGTGTCTGAGGGGCTCTCCGGATCTAGGATTCTCAACGAGAGGCTGACATCGTCCTCTAGGATTATCCTTAATGAGGCGAGATCTGCGGTTCGCTCGGGCAAATTGCACCGCGCATGGGTTTGCGGCGGCCTCATCTACATCAAACGACACTCGGATACCTCTCCCATTCAAGTCCGTCATCAAGAACATTTGAACTGCCTCATGGCCGGCCTCCCGCCCCCTGTCGCTGCATCGGGCGTTGTAGCTTCGGCTGCCACCTTTGCAGCATCATCGTCCGCGCGCGAAGGCGTCGCGGCATCTGCGTTTTTACTGAACCGGAGTACCGACGATCTCTCCTCGGCCTCCTACCTTCAACGGGGTCCTGTTAAACCTCGCGCGCCCTTAGCGGCCTCGAAGAATGCGTCTGGGGCTGAGTGCATAACTGTCACCGGACCCTCATCTTCCTCTGCGCCCTATGCCTAATCGGTTGCTTGTCTGACAACGTGGCCTTCTACACCTCCTACTGCAACGGATACACTCAGCCCCAGGACTAGCTCTGCAATTCCTCTTTTCACTCGCACTTATACTTTCAGCTTGTATGCTTACTTTTATGCTACTATACTACTCTTACCTTATTTTATCTTCTCTTCTTTTCTCTGCGCTTGTATAGCTTTCTCTGTTTAGTTGAGCGGTCAGTAAAAGTGTAATTTTATTTCGCTTTTGTTGCCATTACCTTTAAATTTTGCTTTGTATATTTTACTTTTATTTCGCTTACATACCATAATATTATTTATGCTTTTGCTGTCTATCTCTATCTCTCCTGCGTAGGCTTGTCTTAGTTTTATTTTTTTTTTTTTTTTTTTTACCTGTACCTCTACTGCGTTATTAGTTTGTAAGACTCCAATTTTCTTTGCTGTTGTTGTATTTCGTTACCGTATTCTGTAATTAGTTATTAAGTGAACATTTGTACTTTTTCTTGCTCTGTTTATCTGTTTGTCCTTAGAGGGCTTGACCTAGGACAGAAATAAACGCTTAATCAATCAATCTCTCTCTCTCTCTCTCTCTCTCTCTCTCTCTCTCTCTCTCTCTCTCTCTCTCTCTCTCTCTCTCTCTCTCACGGACTCAGTTTGTAAAAATTACTGTTATGATAATTTTCAGATTGGTCCCTATTTTCTCCTACTTCGATTAACTGGCGATATTTACGTACATTTTTGGCAAAATGTGTTGCCCGCCCTTCTCGAAGAGTTTCTTGATGATTTTCCTCTTCGCAAATGGACGGAAATTATTTATCAACACGACGGGGCTCCTGCGCATTTTTTGCGGCAAGTACGCACTATTTTAAACGAGCGCTTCCCGGACAGATGGATGGGTCGAAATAGCCCAATCATTTGGCCGGCGCGGTCACCAGATCTTAACGTACTCGACTATTTTGTTTGGGGTTACATCAAAAATTTAGTCGAGCACAGGCGTGATGGTACGAAAGCTAAGATGCGAGAAGCTGAGATTCTCGCAGCTATCCGTACCATCACGCCGGAAATGGTGCATCGCGCAACGCGCAATATTACGCGAAAGGCCGAACATTGCGTACGAGAACGAGGACGGCACTTCAAACAATTTATGCATTAAAAATGCAAGAAAGTGAATTAGGCCTACTGGGGATACCACTTAAAAAAAACGCATCATGCTATCTACCGCAAGGTGGTATGAAAATGATAGCACTTTATCATTTTCTTACCACAGCGCAAAAAATTACTTCTTAAATCGCGCGTTGTTCATGCATGTATACGAGGTGTGATCAAAAAGTAAGGTGACTTTTCATTTTTATAAAAAAATATTCATTTATTCATCCAAAATTATGTTATCCCCTTCAAAATAATCCCCCTCTGATACAATGTATTTGTGCCAGTGCTTTTTCCAGTCGTCAAAACATTTCTGAAATGCACTTTTGGGTATTGCCCGGAATACATTTGCTCTGAAAAAAAACTCCTTTTTTACTGTAATAAGATCAAATAATTAGAACGCGGCATTGCTGACAAATGAACATAATGGAGTTCCATCTTCCGTAATAATAAAAAACCAGCTGAGCTATAATAAAAAGCGAAATAGATCTTTCAATCATTCTTTCAATTATGTTTTAATAAAATGATAATGAAATAATGTTTTGAAAGTGCGCCCCCAAAATTGTACTGCGAAATTAAAATACATGAAATACTTTGATGTTATAGTTTAGATAACACATAGTTTAAAATCATTATTAGATGTTTTAGGATATTTTAAAAATATCTTTAAAGTATTTAGGAGTATATTAAACAAAAGAAACCGAGAGGGTGATTGGTACACGTCACCCAGAGCGCACAACATCCATTGGACATACAGATTTAGTTTTAATCTAACCCAAACGTCCATAGACGAATGTTTCAAAACCGTTCATACATTATTCAACGTACAAAATATATTTACATTTGAACATTTTATAAATGTTCTCTTGCAAAAAGTCCTTAAATCTGCTTGCGACGTGTAATACTGTCGTTGACGATTTACTTTGCGTGTGTTTGGCCGCTGCCGCGGAGCAAGCGACGGCATATCACCATGGCCGTCCGCCGGTCCTACAAACGCATCACGCTCGCTGAATCATCGTGTTTGCTAAATCTTAATGTGCGGTGCACGGACGTATCTATATTTACAAGGGACTTGGACCAAAAAAACCAAAAAAATATTTTCAGGTTACGGTTTCGGTCCATTAACTTACATAATATTTTGGTTTTGGTATTACTAAAATAACGGTTATGATCCGGTTATCGGTTTCGGTTTTGGTCCGATCCGGGTTCCTAATATTTAGCTCAGCTAATTGCGCTTGTGACAACATACACACGCGATATCTCCGATTTATAACATAAAAATTATAATTATATATGCATAAGAATTTTGCGAGTACCGGGAGGCTCTTGAATTTGTAATATACATAACATTACTTTTGTAAATATCTATATTTCTTATGTTTTAAATATTTTTTAAAAGTATGTCAACTTTAAAATAGATATATATAAAAAGAACTTATCAAAGTCGACAGAAATACAAACTATGTAAATAAGTTTCGTTTACAAATAAATATAATAGAGTTTAATATCTTTTTGGGCTTGTGTGTATATTTTCAATACAGATAAATTATTATTATTATTTTACATGTGTATAACCCGTTATTCACGCATTCTTAAGAAAATGATAAAATACCTTTAGCTATAGTATCGTTACAAAAGAAGAATTGTAAGAAATTCCACTATGGTACAATAGTATAATGCGTTGTTATTATGCTAAAGATTTAAGGTTTAAATTCTTGGGACGAGAATTTTTTTCGTAAAATTTAATATTTTAAAAAAATCCTGAAATTTAAAAATGCTCTTTTACAATTTAATTTAATTAAAATTGGACACAAAACATATGTAAAAATATTTACACTTTTTTTGATATTCTTAAAACACTCATTGTAAATTTTTATGACAAATACATCTTCTGTGTTCTTGAGAAATTTTAATTCAATTGATAATAGAAGAGCATTTTTAAATTTTCTAATATTTTTTTAAATGTTACATATACAATTTGTAAGTCATTTTTAATTATTTAATAATAAATATGTTATACAAAAATATTACAAAAAGTATAAAAATGCTCTTCTATTATCAATTAAATAAAAATTTCTCAAAAACACAAAAGATATATTTGCCATACAAATTTGCAATGAGTGTTTTAAGAATGTTAAAAAAAGTGTAAAAACTTTTACATATGTTTTGTGTTCAATTTCAATTTAATTAAATTGTAAAAGAGTATTTTTCAATTTTAGATGTTACGCGGATTTGTAAGGTTGCGATCCGGGACGTAAATTTTGTTCTTTTGTTAGTTTTGGTTAGATTTTGCTTCTGAGATATAAGCAGCTGTCACCAGTCGTGGCTCAGAGTCGTGCGGTAACACGCCCCGATACACGACAATTCGTTTATGCAGGTACGAGGAGATATTTTGGGAGGATATATATATATATATATACAAAGTATATATATATATATATATATATATATATATATATGTATGTATATATATATATATATATATATTACAAAGTATATACTACTGTGTCCAAAAAGTAAGGTGACATTGCATTTATTTCGAAAATTCTTTATTTATTCTTGCAAATCAATTTCGTCCCCTTCAAAGTAATCCCCCCCCTGATATAATACACTTATTCCAACGGATTTTCCAATCTTCGAAACAGTTGTAATAATCGATTTCAGGAATGGCCTTTAGCTCCTTCTTCGCAGCGAAACGGTGTCCCCGGAGCGGCCGCTTGAGTTTGCTGAATAGCCAGAAGTCGCATGGAGCCAAATCAGGTGAATACGGTGGTTGTGGAACGATATTAGTCGAGTTTTTGGTTAAAAAATCACGAATCACCGTTTCGAGTCGATAGAAGAGATTCAAGCCGCTGTGAAGAAGGAGCTAAAGGCCATTCCTGAAATCGATTATTACAACTGTTTCGAAGATTGGAAAATCCGTTGGAATAAGTGTATTATATCAGGGGGGGATTACTTTGAAGAGGACGAAATTGATTTGCAAGAATAAATAAAGAATTTTCGAAATAAATGCAATGTCACCTTACTTTTTGGACACAGTAGTATATATATATATATATATACAGGGTGTCCGTCCATAAATGTCCGAGCAAATATCTCGTAACTGGTTAAAGTTAGAAGAAAGTTTAATAAGGAAAATTTACATGGTTTTTAGTCGGCTACAAAATGCACGTAAAGAAATTTTTTTTACTCGTCACCTTTTTGAGTTATGAAGGTCAATGTAGGTTTTTTGAATGGGTACCTATAATTTTTTTTGCATATTTACATAGTAGAGGTAATTTTCAATCAAAATTATATTAGGAAAAAAATTGCTACGACGCATCGTTTACGAGATAATCGGCATGCAAAGTATTAAAGTAATAATTTGGATCGAGTATTGTTGAACAAATTTGGAATATCAAATAGGTTGAGAAAGTAAACATTGTTTTTTCATGAAATATTTATTAACAAATTAATTAAGAAATGGTTCGAAATTGTTATCATCATGATCGGTACAGCATTCAACGCGTTTTATAATGTTTCTTATTGTTAACTGCAGCATTTCTGTTGTAATACTTTCAACAGCTCTAGTGATTTTATGTCGTAAATCTTCTTCATTTTCAGGAATAGTTGCATAAACAATATCCTTAATATACCCCCAAAGGAAAAAATCGCAAGGTGTCAAGTCCGGAGATCTCGGTGGCCATCGTACAGGACCATTAGTACCCATCCAACAATTAGGAAATCTATTATTTAAAAAGTTAATTACAGCACGTGTATTGTGTGCTGGAGCACCATCTTGTTGAAAAATAATATTTCGAAAAACTGATAATGGAAGATCGCGTAAATAATATGAGAAAGTTGTTTGCAAGAATTCCAAGTATTTGTCACCATTAAGATGACCATGGAAAAAGAAAGGTCCAATAATTTTTGTTCCGATGATTCCGCACCATACGTTCACCGAAAATCTGCGTTGGAAACCTTTATCTCTTTTCGCATGTGGATTCACATCGGACCAAGTATGCACGTTATGTCGATTTTCCATACCACAATTGGAAAAACAAGATTCATCAGACCATAATACATGGTGCGTTCCATAAGTAATGCGACCAAATTCATAAAAAACTATTTATTGAATATATTTGTACCAATGGTTAGAAATCTTCAAAATAGCACCCTCCCGCATCGATACATTTTTGGAGGCGATGCTTCCAGGCCTGGAAGGCATCCTGAAAGGCCTTCTCCGGGATGTCCTTTAGAGCCGATGTCACATGTGCCTGGATGTTTGTAATTGTGCCCCAATGTTTTCCTTTCAGGCCTTGTTTTAAACGAGGAAACAAAAAAAAGTCTGCGGGTGCCAGGTCGGGACTGTAGGGAGGCTGGGAAACCAATGGGGTGTGGGTCTTGGCCAGGAAATCGTTGACAACGAAGGCGCTGTGGCTTGGCGCGTTGTCATGATGCAGCTTCCACGCGTTCTTGATGTCGCTTCGGCAACGTGTGACCCTTTTTTTCAATTTTTTTAGCACTTCCAAGTAAAAAGCTGCGTTCACAGTGGTCCCTGTAGGTACGAATTCATGGTGAACAATGCCTCTGACGTCAAAGAAGACAATGAGCATGGTTTTGATTCTGGATTTGCTCATGCGTGCCTTCTTGGGGCGGGGCGACGATGGAGTGTGCCACTCTGAACTCTGTCTTTTTGTCTCCGGGTCGTACTCAAAAATCCACGACTCATCACCGGTGATAACTGAGTTTAAAAAATTAGGATCATTTTCACACATTTCCAAGAGTTCTTGGCATCGAAGCACTCGCATGTTCTTTTGTTCGTCGGTCAACACTTTAGGGACCAGTTTGGCGCACACCTTTTTCATGTTTAAATCGTCGGTTACAATACGAAAAACTGTTGTTTTCGTAATGTTAAGAGTTTCTGCTATCAATTGAAGGCTCAACCGTCTGTCAAAATTTAAACAATCACGCACACGCGTCACATTTTCGTCAATTCGGGAGGTTGATGGACGTCCAATGCGGGGTTCGTCGGTGACTTCCTCTCGGCCCTCCTTGAACGACTTGTGCCATCGGAAAACTTGTGATTTTGACAAGCAATCACTCCCAAAGGCCTGCTGAATTAATGGCAACGTTTCGGTGGCGGACTTTCCAAGTTTAACGCAGAATTTGATAGCGTAACGTTGCTCCACAGTACGATCCATCGCGCCGTGTTACGTTAACCTCAAACGCGGTTCACGGGAATGCACGTCCTGACTCTCCTGCTGCTCGGAAGCGACCGAGACCGGGCGCATTTTGAAGCTAACACTCCCCTCCACCTTTCCCAACAGGTTAGAACACGCTGCGGTGTATCGTCGCGTCAGGAAAAAATTGGTCGCATTACTTATGGAACGCACCATGTATTTTATTAAGAAAACCAAAGTCAGTGCGATAATTAACTCGAAGCCAGTGGCAGAACATTAATCGGCGATCTGCATCTCCTTCATGTAAAGCTTGTACTAAATTATCACGAAACGGTTTGAATTTGAATTTTTTTAGTACAGCGTGTACGTAACTTTTCGATAATTCTAAATTACGTGCTACTGTTCTTATGGATGTACGTCTGTTTTCAATAAAACTTAATAGCACACTTGTCTCTTTTTCTTCATCTGTTTTGATTGTACGTCGTTGTCTTGTTAGCGATCCTGTTTGACGCAATTGATCTTCAATTCGTCGAAATGTACGATTATTTGGTATTCTTCGTTCTGGATATTTTTGTTGATAAAGTAATCGTGCTTCATTTTCATTACGCATACTTAAATACCAGATCTCGAGCATATCACACTTTTCCGTAATTGTAAACATTGTTCTCACGCGCTCGTATGTAGACGATTGACTAACAGACTCATACTACCCTGTAATTCATATTACGTGCTATACAAATACTTTATTTACAAATCAAACAGTGGTGTATTTTGAAAAGTTGAAGGTCAGCGATCCTGTTCGATATAACAGACTTCATACGAGCGCGTGAGAACAATGTTTACAATTACGGAAAAGTGTGATATGCTCGAGATGTGGTATTACAACAGAAGTTGGGGGTATATTAAGGATATTGTTTATGCAACTATTCCTGAAAATGAAGAAGATTTACGACATAAAATCACTAGAGCTGTTGAAAGTATTACAACAGAAATGCTGCAGTTAACAATAAGAAACATTATAAAACGCGTTGAATGCTGTATCGATCATGATGGTAACAATTTCGAACCATTTCTTAATTAATTTGTTAATAAATATTTCATGAAAAAACAATGTTTACTTTCTCAACCTATTTGATATTCCAAATTTGTTCAACAATACTCGATCCAAATTATTACTTTAATACTTTGCATGCCGATTATCTCGTAAACGATGCGTCGTAGCAATTTTTTTTCTAATATAATTTTGATTGAAAATTACCTCTACTATGTAAATATGCAAAAAAAATTATAGGTACCCATTTAAAAAACCTACATTGACCTTCATAACTCAAAAAGGTGACGAGTAAAAAAAATTTCTTTACGTGCATTTTGTAGCCGACTAAAAACCATGTAAATTTTTCTTATTAAACTTTCTTCTAACTTCAACCAGTTACGAGATATTTGCTCGGACATTTATGGACGGACACCCTGTATATATACATATATAATATATATATATATACCGGGTGTCCCAGACCACCCGTCCCACCCGATTTTATCGTAAACGCGACATTTTAAAGAAAAATGTTTCAGACAAAAGTTGTAGGGTTTTAAAAGATCTATTTACTGATTTTATCAGTTTGACCTTGGATGGCGTCGCCAAGGTCAGATCAAAATAACATTAACTTTTTTAAATAGGACACCTCATTTTTGGTTCCAGAATCTAATAGCTGGTGTCAAGACCTTTCCAAAACACTATAAGAAAGTTTATTTTTGTTGAGTACTTTCCGAGTTGTGAGGCTTGAAAGTTACGGTGTACTGTAACCTTCAAGCGTCATAACTCGGAAAGTCCTTAACCAAAATAAACTTATTTATAGTGTTTTGGAAAGCTCTCGAAATCGACTACAAGAAAATGCAATGAAAAATATAAGCAGAGGACACCGACTTCGCCCATGGTATCACGTCAAATAATGCTTTCTCTCTCGACCCAGCGTCGAGCGAGGAGGATGCACTATCGTAAAGCCCCCCACCACTTTCCGCCCGCACCCCGATCGTCGCCGCGCAGCCTAGACACACGTACGAGCGCGGCTCCGCGTGTGTGCGGCAGCCGAGCGCTAGCGTCGAGAGACACCATTTTTGCCGGTGCGTGTACCTATACTCCTACGCGTAGAGTTTTGAAGATACCTAATTACCGAGATCTCTAACATTCGGTACAGCTCTATGATGCCGTTTATTCTTGATTTATTAATATTAATCTTCATTTAATGTTGATTATTGAAGCAATAAAGTAATTTTCACGAAAAAGCACCCTTACATACCACTCCTAAAAGTCATTGCTTAGAATTCATAATATTACGCAACTCGTCACCAATTCACGTTTTCTAATAAGCAACCCGGTCATAAGCGTAATTTGTAGTTATGCCTTACCCGAACGAAGAAGCTGCGTTAATGATGTCAGTTTTGGGTAGAGCTGGAAGTTTTCGAGCAGCTGAAATAATGTGGCGAAATGAATATCCCTATCATACACCACATTCGCGCAAAGTTTTCAGTCGCTTACAACGTCGAATAATTGTAAAAGGTATTGTTCAGCCGGATCATAATAAGGGAAGGCAAATTCATCGATCAGTTCGTTCAGTAAGAGCACCTGATGTAATTGCATCTGCCTTTGTAACCCCGAATGATTCTTTAAAGCGACGAGCAAGAGATAGTGGAATAAGTCGAAGCACGATCAGTTGAATTTTTCGTGAAAATTCATTCCATCCATATCGAATGTCACTTCACCAGGCCATGACATTGAACGATCATAGACAAAGACTGATATTCTGTAATTGGATTACTCAACAATTACCTAATTTCCATAGAAGTATTTTATTTTCTGATGAGTGCACCTTAAAAGTGACGGCGAAATAAACACACATAATTTTCGTTATTGGGCACAAGAGAATCCACATTGGTATCGAGAAATGGATCATCAACGTATCTGGAAAGTCAATGTTTGGTGCGGAATTGTTGATACGCATATCGTGGGACCATTTTTCTTTCAAGAGAATTTAAACCGTTTTTTATACGCCGATTTACTCGAAAACGAACTTCCACGTTTACTTGAAGATATTCCACTCCAATTACGTCTAAATATGTGGTTTCAACAGGACGGATGTCCCGCCCACACGTCTGTCATTGCTCGTCATCAACTGAACCGCATATTTCGCGGCCGATGGATAGGTAAACATGGTCCACATAATTGGCCACCACGATCACCGGACCTTACAATTTTAGATTATTATTTGTGGGGACGAATAAAAGACCTTGTATACCGCGAACGACCTACGACTGCAGAAGATATGAAAAACAGAATTCGACAAGTCATTCAGTCTCTAGATACTGACGAAATTCGTCGGGCGACGGATGATTTCCAAAGTAGGGTAACAGCCTGTATAAATGCACGTGGTGGACATTTTGAACATCGAGACTGAACAACATGCGTATGCACAAAGGTGACGGCAAGGGGAACCACCTTATGAAAGCACCCCGACAAAGGTGACGGCGAGGGGAACCACCTTAAAAAAGCACCCCGACAAAGGTGACGGCAAGGGGAACCACCTTATGAAAGCACCCCGACAAAGGTGACAGCAAGGGGAACCACCTTATGAAAGCACCCCGACAAAGGTGACGGCGAGGGGAACCACCTTAAAAAAGCACCCCGACAAAGGTGACGGCAAGGGGAACCACCTTATGAAAGCACCCCGACAAAGGTGACGGCAAGGGGAACCACCTTATGAAAGCACCCCGGCAAAGGTGACGGCGAGGGGAACCACCTTAAAAAAGCACCCCGACAAAGGTGACGGCAAGGGGAACCACCTTATGAAAGCACCCCGACAAAGGTGACGGCGAGGGAAACCACCTTAAAAAAGCACCCCGATAAGGTGTAAGTACGATCTTGTTACCTACACGTGGTACACCTTAGGTAACGCTAATACCTACAGGCGGCACCGATTATTTCGTTTTTACATTTTAAAAATGTTACTTTGACTTATACCTTTATGCCCAAGATCGATCTCAAGGTCGAATTCAAGATCATCATCAGGTTGATCCCTCGAAATCATGCAAATTTTGTCTGAGCCATTTTTTTGTACAAGCACATCCCTACGTTTTAAAAGGGTGGGACGGGTGGTCTGAAACAGGTATATTTTTCATTGCATTTTCTGTAGTCGATTTCGAGAGCTTTCCAAAACACTATAAATAAGTTTATTTTGGTTAAGGACTTTCCGAGTTATGACGCTTGAAGGTAACAGTACACCGTAACTTTCAAGCCTCACAACTCGGAAAGTACTCAACAAAAATAAACTTTCTTATAGTGTTTTGGAAAGGTCTTGACACCAGCTATTAGATTCTGGAACCAAAAATGAGGTGTCCTATTTAAAAAAGTTAATGTTATTTTGATCTGACCTTGGCGACGCCATCCAAGGTCAAACTGATAAAATCAGTAAATAGATCTTTTAAAACCCTACAACTTTTGTCTGAAACATTTTTCTTTAAAATGTCGCGTTTACGAAAAAATCGGGTGGGACGGGTGGTCTGGGACACCCGGTATATGTAATTGTGTAATGAATACGCAATGAATTTGGAAAGGTTTAATAATATTTATTAGAGTCGAAGGTGGTTAGACATTCGTGATTGAGCTTGGCGTGGGGTTAAATGAATGACAGAGCGTGCACGATAGTTGAATTGATAGCATATATTTATAAACATAAGGAAACTACAGAAAAGATAATAACTGTACGGGATAACCGCGGGTACAATAAAAATTCCCGTGTCGATCCCGGGGTCAACCTTAAATTGATTTTTTCGCTCTTGGTAATGATCGGCAGTCTCCGGGGGTCAGTGCCGCGGTCCCTTTTCGGCCTTCTTGGCTTCTTGAAGAGATGCATTGAATCAGTGAGGATTGCCACGTGAATGTATAAATGAGCCGATGACTTACCGGTCTTCTGAAGAACGATTTCAACGCAATAGCGATTGATAGAGAGAGGTCAGTGTGAATGATCCACGAATTTTAGTGAGAAAAATTGTTACTGATAAGAAACTAATCGAAAATACGAGTATACGTTGTAAGAGACGAATCCGCTGGGTCGATGTAAATACCCGTTAGAATGACCCCTTGGAGGTGGATATTATTCAGGAAAAGATTTTGGGTCACCGGGTAGGGAGACGGTAAATGCGTCGAGGAGTCGCGCTAGCGAGTCTTCCTCGACGGGATAGGAAAGGAAGAAGGACGGTGTCGAAGAGTCGCGTTAGCGAGTAGGAGAGGGAGAGAGAGGAGACGTCGGAGAGTCGCTTTCGCGAGTCTTCTCCAACGCTCGGATGAAAGGGAGGGAGGCAGAGAAACGAGTGAGGCGACACTCTAGCTAATGCTAGGTGTGGTTCAACCCTCAGGATCTCTGATGGAAAGGAGAGAGAGGGAAAGAGGCGATTCGATCGGGGCCACCCCGAAGACCAACGTCTTCGTCAGGAGTAAAACCTTTCCGTCACTGCGATCGTACCTGGAGGTCCGAACGTTGGCGATCGCCGATGGCAGCGATTCTCGCTCGACCAACAAGACTGATCTGAATTTCGAGCTCCGATTTCGCTCCTTATATAGGCAAGGATATGGGCAAAAGGTGTCGCGGGACGATTCCTCAGGTTCTCGGAAAATTCGGAGCGATAGTTTTTCGTAACGTGTGGCCCTTAGAAGCCCGCCCCGCTCCGCGACCGCGCGGCTTGCGCCTATATCGCGCGAGCGCTTGTAGACTTCTCCGGGGATCGCGATTCGCGGGGGCACCGCATACCAAGCCCCGACGCGAAATCCAGTGCTCAGAAAATTAATAGAATTAATAGAAATTATATTATAATTGAGAGTGTGCGAGCGATAGCGCCAAGCACATGCAGTAGTTCTACGTATAAAAAGTTAAGGTTTTATTATCGTTCGTAAGAGATTAATTGATTCAAAATAGTTTAGCATTTTTATTGTCCGCGATTTTAGAGTTGTTTCGATCGAAGTTGCATGGCGCAGCAGTGGGAAGCGTCCATGAGTGGATCACGTTTCGATAATTATAAATTTGCTGTTCCTAATATTTTATATTAAGTTGGAAAGATGAATAGAATTCCAACGAGCGAAGCTTGCTATTAGAGGGGGTCGCGAGCCCAGGGGTCGGCGCGCACGATGTCTGTCTCGCGCCGATGGACGCTCGCGGGTGTTGCGCGTCGAGGGGACGGCACCACGATGTAGCCAAGCCGTATGAGATTTGAAATCGAGCTATATCGATTTATGATACTGATGTGGGATTTATCTAATTGATCGGAAGATGTTTCCGGATTCTAATTAGGCTATTATTAGTATTGATGGCGCGGAAAAATAAAAATTTTCTCGCCAGACGTAACATTAGGATTTTTTAAAATACTAAATTTTAAGAAAAAAAAGTTCTTGTCCCGAGAAATAGAATCTTAAATCTTCAGCGTGTGTGTGTGTGTGTGTGTGTGTGTGTGTGTGTGTGTGTGTGTGTGTGTGTGTGTGTGTGTGTGTGTGTGTGTGTGTGTGTGTGTGTGTGTGAGTAAGGTACTTTATTCCTTGCGGAGTACACTGCGGACCTCCGCTCCGCTTACAAAATTTAAACATTTTAATCCTCGCATCCTATACAACACACGAGAGAGAGAGAGAGAAAGATTACTTATCCATCCATACATCCACACTCATTCTCCGGATCTCCGTTTCCGCATTTTCCTCTTTTCCTTCACACTCTCATTCACACCCAACCACCCTCCACCCTCCCACACCTCCTCTAATCTCCTCATCCAAATCTCTCCATCCCCGTCCTCTCCCAAGACCTCCTCCACCATCTCCTGCTATTACTTTTCAACCCCCCAATTTGTGCATTCCTCCCATACGTGCTCCCAAGTTTCCATTCCCCCTCTACATATCCTACACTTCCTTTCCTCGTCCCCATCCCAATATCTATTCCCCATTTGCCATCTTTGCTCCTTCCATCCCTTTTTTAGGTACTCTGGCAGGCCCTTACTTTTCACTCTACCATACCATGTGTTAAATCTAGAGCCCCTAATTTTCTCCCATCCTTCCTCCTCCTTCCTCCTCCTACTCTCTCCTGCCACTACTTCTTCCCCCCTCAGCACTTCTCCTTCTCTCATTTTTTCTATCTCAATTAGGCTCCAGCTCTTCTCCTCATAAAAATCTCTTCTTTCCTCTTCCTATTTACCCATCACTTTTCCTACCTTTGTCCTGTTTCTCATTTCCTCCAAACACAACCTCGCCAGTTCTCCTCCCCTTCCCTCACCCAGTTTCTTTTCATAGCTCCATCTCCTCAACTCTGCCCACCCTCTCAACTTTTCCCTCTGCATTTCCTCCCTCACCATGTACCCCGGCGTGTACCGCCCAACCCCCACAATCCACTTCAAGAACCTGTCCTGTATCCTCTCTACCTTCTCTCTTTCTTTCCAGCCCTATATCTCTACTCCATATCCCATTACCGTCCAAACCAATCTATCAAACAACCATATCCTTCTCGACCAATCTTTTTCAAACTTCCTTTTGCCTATCCCCCACACTTCTCTCATCACCACTCCCTTGTTAACTCTCTCCTCTATATGTTCTTTCTGACCCCCATTTGCCATCATTACATACCCTAGGTATTTATATTTTCTCACCTCTTCTATCTCTCTTCCTTTCCATTTCCATACCATCTTTTTCTGTCTCCCGTCCCCCTTTCTACACCTCATTATTTTTGTCTTCTCCACATTATTCTCTAATCTCTTCCGATCTATGAAACTTTCCAGTGCCTTAATCATTCTTTTCATCCCTGTCTTCTCCTCTGCTACCACTGCCACATCATCTGCGTACGCTAACGAGTATACTTTCCTTTTCTTTACCCTCACTCCTCTCTCCTCTCTCTCTAACCCTTCATCTAAATCCGCCCGCAACAGCGTAAACAAGCATGGGCTCAGGGGACACCCCTGTCTTACCCTACTCTCCGTCCAAAAGTTTTCCCCTAACTTATCCCCCAACCTCACTCTACTTATGGTCTCCTACAGTACCTCCTCGCACCTCACGACCAAACTTTCTCTAACTCCCCTCTCCCTCATTATCTGTATGAGGATTTCCCTATCCACCGAGTCAAACGCAGCTTTCAAGTCTATAAATAGCACCACCATCTTGCCTTTTCTCACCGCCACCCTCTTGTTCATCAGATAGTTCAGTACGTAGATCTGATCAATCGTGCTTACCCCTCTCCTAAACCCCGTTTGACTTGGTGGGAGTATTCTCTTCCTCTCCACCTCCTCCCTCAATCTCTCCGCAAGTACCGTTGCGTACACCTTGTATGCCGTTTGTGTTAAAGTGATCCCTCTTTATTCGTCAACCCTCTCCCCCGGCCCTTTTTTTACTACCGACACTACCACCCCTTCCCTTCACTCTTTTGGCCATCCCTCTCCTCTCCACACTCTGTTGCATATTTCCCACAACCATTCCTTTATTTCTTTTCCCCCAAATTTCCATACTTCATTTACAATACCATCCCCTACCGCCGCTTTTCTCTCCTTCAGTTTCCTTACCGCCCTTGTTATTTCTTCCCTACTGATATCATCTTCCTCCACTCCTTCTCTTCCTCTCACCTCCCCTCTCACTTTCCACTCCATTCTCCCCAACACTTTTCTAAAGTGTCCCTTCCATTCCCTCATTTTGGTTCCTTCCGTGACTCTCTTTCTCTTTCTCCTCCCCCTGTTCACTATCTTCCATACATCCCCTTCCGTTCTTACACCTTCCAATTCCCTCTCCCATCTTTCTCTTTCCCTTCTTTTCCTTTCCTTACAATATTCTCTGTTTCTCTTCCTTATCTCCTTATATTTTTCCCCGTTCCCTCCTCTTTTCTTCCATTTTTTAAACTTCTTTTTTACTTCTCTTTCCATACTCCTACATTAAATATCCCACCAACCTCTCAGCACCTTTTTCTCTTCTCACTCTACTTTTTCCAATGCTCCTTCCATTCTCTTTTTTAATTTCCTCCAACCCCCTCCGAAACACTATCCCTCTTGCCCACGTATTCCTCAAATTTTTTCCTTCCCTCTTCCGTCCACACTTCTCTTCTTTCTCTTCCTTTTTTTCCTAATCCTTTCCTCCTCCCTTCCTTTCCCCTTCACGTATACAGTTAATGGCTGATGGTCAGAATCCACCCAGTCCTTCACCTTCATTTTTACCACTTTCCCTCTCGTGTCCTTATTCCCGATTATGTAGTCAATTACAGTCCCCCCCTTCCCTCCAGTATACGTCCTTATCTCCCTCCTCATCTCCCTTTATGCATCCGTTCAGAATTGATCTCCCTAACTCCTTTAAGAAACCACACAATTTCTTTCCCTTTCCATTCATCTTTCCATCTTTTGAGTTTCGCACTCTTTCCCCTACCCTTCCGTCTTCCTCCTCTCCTATACCTCCCCCCTCTCTACCCGTTCTTGCATTAAAATCCCCCCCTATTAATATACTTACCCTCTCCTCTTTCTCCTCCATCCACTCTCTTAATTGCCTTGTTTTTTCCTCTAGATCCCATTCACATATATACACCCACTAGTTTCCACCATTCTCCCCCTAAGTTGACTTTACTTAACTGTAATCCCACCTCTCTTCTTTCCCTATTCTCTTTTTCTCTTTCTATCCCATCCCTTATCGGCCATAATCATCCTCCCCATTGCCCTCCCTTTTTTGCTCTTCCTTCCCGCTTCTTGCACTTCCCAAACGTATCCCTTCGGTAACCATCTTTCCACCCTCTCCCATCCTTTCTTCTGTAACCATGCCTCACTCAAAAACATCACATCCCATTCCTTTAATTTCTCTCTTAAGTCCTCTTCTTTATTTTCCATGCCTGCTACATTCCAAAAACCTATTTTGTATTCTTTACCGTCCCTCCTTTTTCTATCCCTCTTTCTATCATATTTTCCATTTCCCTTAATCCCATCCTTCTCCCCCTCTCCTAGCTCCCCTACTAAAAAACCTCTTTCTCTTTTTTCTCCTTTTCCCCCCTCTCCTCCTCTCTTACATGTCTTCCCCTCCATTCCTTTAATTCATCTTTGATCTCATCCCGTATCCACAATTTATCCTCGATCCACATCTTCATATATCCTACTTTTACCTTCTTTCTTTTCTACGTATTCCTTTCTGCCTCCCTCTTTATCAACCACTCTATCCTTCTTTCTTTTTAGGTTAAGTCGTCCACGATCCACTCTTTCCTATCCCTCAGCTTCGTCTTTCCTTTCATCACATCAATTTTCTCCTTCACACTTGCGAATTTCACCCATACCATGACTCCTCCTCCCTTATCTTTACTCCCTATCCTCCTCGCACCTTCCACTCTCGCTACCGTCCTCTACTACCTTTCTATCTCTCTTTTTAATTTCTCCTTCTCTCTTTCTTTACTTTTATCCCCTTTATAATTATATTCCTCTTCCTCTCCTCCCTTTCCTTCTTTTCCCTTTCTAGTTCTAGTCTCCTCATCCTTTCTTCCAGTTCCTTCATCTCACCCTTTCCTCTTATCTGTATCTGCTCTATCTCTTCCTCTTTATCCTTTTCCCTTCCTCCCTTCTCCTTATCCACTCTTCCCCTACTTTTCTCTATATCCTCCACTCTTCTCCCCAAATTGTCTACTCTTTTCCTCATTTTCTCCATCCATTCTCTCATCTCTTCCCTGCCTTCCCTCAATTCTCTCAATTCGTTTTCCATTTCCTTAAAACCTTCTCTCACTTCCCTTAATATCTCCCTTAGCCCTCCTTCTTGTCTTACTGGCGATTTCTTTACTTTATTGCTTCTTTTAAAGATTTCTCCCTCCTCTACTCTAGTCTCCTCCCCTTGTTCACCCTTTCTTTTCTCTCCTCTTTTGAACAATTCTAGCAGCGGCGCACTATTTGATCTATCCCTTATTAGACTTTCTGCCTTGCTCGGCCTTCTCACTCTTCTCTTTTCCTTATCATTCCCTTCTACTTCCTTTTCCCTCTCCCTTCCTCTCCCTCCTTTCCTTCCTTTATCTCATCTTTCTTCTAAAGCCGACTTTCCCTATTCAAAAAGTTTATTTATCTCCAGTTGGGTTATTTTTTTTTTCTTTTTCATTCTTTTTTTATTTAAGTGATCTTTTTTTTCTTTTGTCTGCAGTTCTAGAAAATATTTTCAAGACAATATGACTTTTTATATATATTTAAGATGATTACACTTTTCAATCTGAGAAAACAATTTAATTAAGTTTTATAATATTTTTAGTTTATTTATCAAATCATTATATAAATGTAAAAAATGTGAAAATACAAAATTATATACTAATTGTAAGTTAATATGTTGGTTACTCAAGAGTTACTCCAATTCAAAATTTCCCGCGACTGCATTTACTCTCTCCTGCTATGCTTCTCACTTCTACCGCCCGATGTCGCTACCTTCCTTTTTATCTGCTTCCTTTCTACTCTCAATATCTGCTCTCCCGTCTAACCTCCAAATCCCGTCCCAACCCTACTATCACTTCTGTCTCACTATTCCCTTACCCTTGCCCTATCCCTTATTCTCCCAACTCTACCTGCTACTCCTCTGTCCCCTCACCTCCTTGCGCTCCAATCCTGCCCTCCTTCTCAGAAAACACAATCTCACCAAACACACCTTACAAGCACACGTCTATCACTCTCGCTACCGGAAACGGAAGTCATATATACACACACACACGCGCGCGCGCGCGCGCACTCACACGCACACACACACACATATACACACATATACACTACTAAAAAAAAAAAAAAAATAGGGAACACTTTCCAGACACCAAAAATTAGGCTATTTTCAAATGAATGTAACTCGGTAAAAAATCATCCTAGATAAAAAATAAAAAAAGCATTTTGAAGCTTGAAGATCGAGCTCTAACGTTCTATCAGCAGACTTTCGAAATTCTTTTAACTTCCTTGTCTTATGCAGTAAAAAAGCACACCTTGTTTTGTTCGTTAAAATTTACTTTTTGACACTTTGCAGCTCGGCCAACAAATTTTTTTCGAATAATTCAAGTAAAGCTTCATAAACTACAACATTTTACCTACAAAATGCTTTTTTTAAAATTTCTCTACGATCTTTTTTGACTAAGTTACGCAACTTTGAAGCTAAACCTGCATTTTTTACAAATGATATACGTACTCCGTAAAAAATCATCGTAGACAAAACATCAAAACACCATTTTAAAGCTTGAAGTCTCAGCTTTAACATGCTGATAATGGTTTTCAAAAATTTTCTCAATTTCTTAGTACTATGCCCCAAAAAAGATACACTGTTTTTTCCTTAAAATTATGTATTTTTAACAGCCTGTAGCTCAATAAAAAATTTTTTCTCGACAAATCCAATGCAAGTGCCATAAAGTATGACATTTTCTCTACAAAATATTTTTTTTTTTATTTTTTCTACGATTTTTTTTGACCGAGTTACAAGACTTCGAAGATATACATTTTTTACAGTACATTTTTCCGAAAAATGACGTCTACCGCCGACATTAGCATTACCTAATGTGCACAGCGTGTTGCCGGTCGGATTTTTGCACATCGTGTGTGTGTGTGTGTGTGTGTGTGTGTGTGTGTGTGTGTGTGTGTGTGTGTGTGTGTGTGTGTGTGTGTGTGTGTGTGTGTGTATCACAGCAGAGATAAGGACCCCGCAATTCGTCAATTCTGCAATATTTAATGACTCCAAACCCTCTCTGCTGTGTGTGTGTGTGTGTATGTGTGTGTGTATGCGTGCGCGCGCATGAGTGTTTAATAGTGTGTATTTCTTCCTCTCTGATCAATTACTGCTTGCAAGCGTTCTTGCATATTTATACATCTTGCAATACGATCTTGCGGAATGTTGTGCCAAATTTCGGTTAAAATTTCTCCCAATTCTTCTAAATTTCGCGGCTGTTCCTCGCGACGCCTTAATCGTCGTTCCATTTCATCCCAAATGTGCTCGATTGGATTTAAGTCCGAGCTATTGGCGGGAAGATTTAACAGTCTAATTGCGTGTCGTTGAAAAAAACGTCGCGTTATATTCGCCGTATGAGGTCGAGCGTTGTCCTGCATAAAAATAAAATTCCGACAGGTTCAATTAAACAGCAAAACGTGTGGTTGTAGAATATCGTTGATATAACGAACACCCGTCATTGCCGGAGGTGGCAGGATCACTAGATCACTTCGTCTTGTTAGTGATACCGCTATCGCAACCGTTTGAGAGAAACCAGTCTTCGTTCTCGTGTTCGTGCGCAAGTACCAAGACTCACACTCGTACGTTATCAATTTGCGCGCGATCACATAAATTGGACCGCAAGGGATTGGAAAAATGTATATTTCTCCGACGAATCACGTTTTTGCCTTTATGGCAATGATGCTCGTATACGTACTTGGCGTCGACGAAATGAACGCTATGATCGACGTTGCGTTATGCCAATACGATCTTACAACGGCGGTTCCGTGATGGTGTGGGGGTATATATCACTTACAAGACGAAGTGTTCTAGTGATCCTGCCACCTCCGGCAATGACGGGTGTTCGTTATATCAACGATATTCTACAACTACACGTTTTGCTATTAAATCGAACCTGTCGGAACTTTATTTTTATACAGGACAACGCTCGACCTCATACGGCGAATATAACGCGACGTTTTTTTCAACGACATGCAATTAGACTGTTAAATCATCCCGCCAATGGCCCGGACTTAAATCCAATCGAGCACATTTGGGATGAAATGGAACGACGATTAAGGCGTCGCGAGGAATAGCCGCGAAATTTAGAAGAATTGGGAGAAATTTTAATGGAAATTTGGCACAACATTCCGCAAGATCGTATTGCAAGATGTATAAATATGCGAGAACACTTGCAAGCAGTAATTGTTCAGAGAGGAAGAAATACACACTATTAAACACTCATGCGCGCGCACGCACACTCACACACACACACACACACACACACACAAACACACACATACACGCACACACACACACGATGTGCAAAAATCCGACCGGCAACCTCCACGTGATGCACATTGGGTAATGCTAATGTCGGCGGTAGACGTCACTTTTCGGAAAAATGTACTGTAAAAAATGTATTTCTTCGAAGTCTTGTAACTTGGTCAAAAAAAATCGTAGAAAAAATTTTAAAAAAAGCATTTTGTAGAGAAAATGTCATACTTTATGGCACTTGCATTGGATTTGTCGAGAAAAAATTTTTTATTGAGCTACAGGCTGTTAAAGATACATAATTTTAAGGAAAAAACAGTGTATCTTTTTTGGGGCATAGTAATAAAAAATTGAGAAAATTTTTGAAAACCATTAATAGCATGTTAAAGCTGAAACTTCAAGCTTTAAAATGGTGTTTTGATTTTTTGTCTACGATGATTTGTCACGGAATACGGATATCATTTGTAAAAAATGCAGGTTTAGCTTCAAAGTTGCGTAACTCAGTCAAAAAAAATCGAGAGAAATTTTAAAAAAAGTATTTTGTAGGTTAAATGTTGTAGTTTATGAAGCTTTACTTGAATCATTTGAAAAAAATTTGTTGGCCAAGCTGCAAAGTGTCAAAAATACTAAATTTTAACGAACAAAACAAGGTATGCTTTTTTACTGCATAAGACAAGGAAGTTAAAAGAATTGAAAATCTGTTGATAGAACGTTAAAACTCGATCTTCAAGCTTCAAAATGTTTTTTTTATTTTTTATCTACGATGAATTTTCACCGAGTTATAATCATTTGAAAATAGCCTAATTTTTGGTGTCTGGAAAGTGTTCCCTATTTTTTTTGAGTAGTGTGTATATATATACAGGGTGTAGCAAAACAAAGGGACCTGGAGTATACCATGAGTTAGAGGACACGAATCCAAGTCGAAAAGTCCTGAGTCATTTTTTGATCTGAACTTTCTGTTCCATGCTATATGATGTTAAAGTCAGCTAATGAGCGCCCGTTTATAAAAAGAAAGCAGTGACGGACAATAGACGGGCGGAGCGGAGCTGACAAACCACGCAGCGGGAGAACAACGATGAGCAGCGAAACGGCTGCTCAATAATAAAACACACACTCTCTCTCTCTCTCTCTCTCTCTCTCTCTCTCTCCCTCCCTCTCTCTCTTTCTCTCTCTCCCTCTCTCTCTACTTTGTTTAAAAAAAACCTTAAAGATCTTAAGGTGCATAACTAAATTAAACGTTTCGGTGTTATGTAATTTATCAATTCAACGTGAATTAATTATTTATTTCCTTATAATTATAATAAATGTTTGAAGTGTGCTTCTCCTACTTCGATACACGTTCTTGCTCTTTTCTGTATATTTTGCGTAGCTCTTCAAACTTGAACATTACTAATTCCCTCAATAGTGCGGAATATTAATTTCGTCATCTCGCCAGCTGTCTCGATGTTGGTGTGCATAAATTTTTTCTTTTATTGCTTCTCAAAAAAAAATCACACGGATTGTAATCCAGAGATCAAGCAGGCCACGAAGTTACCAAACCTTTTCCGAATTGTGTGAAGTAAACGAAAGATTAATTTTTATATCATGGATACAAATCTTACTAACAATAGTCATTATTACAATGAGAAAAAAAATTTTTGTGATTTATTTAAATATGTTATTAGGACCATTCAAGCAAATTGTTTACTTCACACAAATAAATATTACTTCAAAAAAATAAATAATACTTTTAAAAAATAATATTTTCTACATACAAGTAATATTTATTTAAGTAAAGTAAATAATTTGCTTGAATGGCACTAATAACATTTACTTAAACCACAAAAATTTTTTTCACAGTATACATACATAGAATAACTTGCTTTTATACAATGATTTCTCATTAATTAAACTAATTAAAATTAGTATTAAAAACATATCGTTTGTTTGAGACAAACTTTATATTCAAGTGTAATTATATATTCAACTACTTTTAGTATCAACTTTAATAAATCTTATTTAAAGGTATAGTTCGCCGTTATCTCGATGAAACTTTCCCTCTTTCGGAAGAGGTTCGATAACTCCGTGGCCTGCTCGATCTCCGGATTACAATCCGTGTGATTTTTTTCTTTGGGGAGCAATAAAAGAAAAAATATTTATGCACACCAACATCGAGATAGCTGACGAGATGACCGAATTAGTATTCCGCACTATTGAGGGAATTAGTAATGTTCAAGTTCGAAGAACTACGCAAAATGTACAGAAAAGACCAAGAACGTGTATCGAAGTAGGAGGAGCACACTTTGAACATTTATTATAATTATAAAGAAATAAACAATTAATTCACGTCGAGCTGATAAATTACAATAACACCAAAACGTTTATTTTAGTTATGCACCTTAGGATCTTTAAGATTTTTTTTAAAACAAGGTGTAGAGAGAGGGAGAAAGAGAGAGAAAGAGAGAGAGAGTGTGTGTGTGTGTTTGTGTGTTTTTTATTATTGAGCAGCCGTTTCGCTGCTCATCGTTGTTCTCCCGCCGCATAGTTTGTCAGCTCCGCTCCGCCCGTCTATTGTCCGTCACTGCTTTCTTTCTATAGAAGGGCGCTCATTCGCTAACTTTAACATCATACAGCATGGAACAGAAGGCTCAGATCAAAAAATGACTCAGGACTTTTCGTCTTGGATTCGTGTCTTCTAACTCATGGTATACTCCAGGTCCCTTTGTTTTGTTACACCCTATATATATATATGTGTATATATATATATATATATATATACATATATATATATATATATATATATACATATATATGGGGCATTCTCCGTCAAAAAGGTCACCCCTGCTGCCCATTTCAATTTTTGAGATAAAATGTTCGAAAAGGGCTTAAAATTTTCGTTGAAATGTCTATTTTTCGATGCCGTTTGGCCTTTTAGAAAATTCAAAATGGCGGACCTAATATCACGGCTAGAATGAAAAAAGCTTTTGAAAAAATACATAATAACGTGAATAAATGTGCAAGATATGACGCAGCAGAGGTCTAATCCTTATGTGTAAGTGTGTGAGTGTGTGTGAGTGTGTGGGGGGAGGGGGGGTACGCGCGCTCATACGCGTGCATTTATAAATGAATCACGTAAAAATCCTTGCTCAACATGGCTATCAAGACATTTGCATACAAAATTTCGAACCATTTCATCATCCTTGTCCTGAAAAAGTACGTCACAAGAAACCTACGGTACAGAAAATATTGTTCTTTAAAAAACATTTTCTCCACAGAATAATAGTAAGATTACTTAAAATTACTTTGAAACTTATACTATACTTATATTCCTCTTTTTGAGATAGTTGATCTATATTAGTCACTTTAACTCTTATGTTTGAAATGCTTGATTTACGCGAATCTCTTAGCCTCTCACATTCGGGATGCTTGATTTACGTGAGTCCCCTTGCCTCTCACATTCGGAGTGCTTGATTTACGTGAGTCTCCTTGCCTCTCACATTCGGGGTGCTTGATTTACGTGAGTCCCCTTACCTCTCACATTCGAGGTGCTTGATTTAAGTGAGTCCCCTTGCCTCTTACATTTGGGGTGCTTAATTTACATGAGCCCCTTTGCCTCTCACATTCGGTGTGCTTGATTTACATGAGTCCCCTTGCCTCTCACATTCGGGGTGCTTGATTTACGTGAGTCCCCTTGCCTCTCACATTCGAAGTGCTTGATTTACGTGAGTCCCCTTGCCTCTCACATTTGGGGTGCTTGATTTACGTGAGTTCCCTTGCCTCTCACGTGTGTACGTGTGTGCGTGTATGTGTATGTGTGTCTGTATATGTAGATAGATGTTTCATAAAATATTTTTTTATTTTTATCTTATATTTCTTACTTTTGTTCTCATAACTGCCATAGTATTCCATTTGTTTCATTGGAATACCTTTTGATTAGTACTTTATTCTCGTCCACAACTATAAACCCATGATTTTTAAGAATTTGCGGTACAGGCGGTGCAGTTTCAAATCTCTTCTTAAGTTTTCTTTTTACCTTCTCATGGTCAGTTTTTTTAAATAAAAAATCTTTATGTTCTTGAAATGTTTTTTAGCCCAATTAAAAAGAACTTGAGATGTTAGTATTGCATCCTGTGGTTTAGCAACAAGACTTGCTTTATATGCCTCTCTTTTGAAAGTAGCACCAATGTCATCATAAGCACTTTTACCGTGAGCAGTCGCACTGTAATGCCATTCTGCTTGAATATTGAAATCATGTTTATGATGAACTAAGTTAGCAATCTGAAATTTATTTTTAAAATGCTGTTTCGCCCCATCCGTCATGTATAATACTCTTTTAAGATTTTTGACATTTTTTAAAATCTCTGGAATTAATAATGTTTGTACAGTGTAAACGGCAGCGGTATCGTGTTTCAAACTCTCTAATAAAAATACATTACTCTTGTGCTTCAATTCAGAATTTTCTTTATAATAGTAAATAACAGGAAACACAGTACACTGATCATTGTTGAAGTGAAATGCTTGTGAGGCATTTTGACAAACATATGAATAGTTTTCAGAAAAATCAAACATGAAAATTACTTCATCTTCACAAAGATTCTCTTTTATTTCTGAAATGAAAAGCATTTGTTGTTTGGCGATAAATGAATGAGATTTCAGAATTTGTAATTTGTTGCATAACTCCTTTATGAACTCATCAACCTTTAACGGTTGCGTTAATAGAGTTGATCGATCAGTTCCGGTCCATAAAGAACATTGAACATGAGAAATGCATGAATCGTCCAATAGTTTAGAAAGCTTTGTAGAAAGCTCGGTAGTACCTGGGCATTGATCACATTTATCAAGATAGCAATCAGGATTCGATTCCTTACATATAATTTCATTCAAACAATCTTTATAATTGGAAAGTGGCTTGTCTATATTTTCTGTTAGTTTCCGTACATCAATTGCATCAATCATTAACTTGACATTTTCATGGATTGTGCAAACACAAACGGAATGTGTTCCAGAAGCCCCAGGGAGTATGCAATTTCTAGGTCTAACAAGGAAACAAAGGGAAATGTCCGCCTCAGATTAAAACGAGTTTTTAATATGTTGTAGTACAGATAAAAATAAGGGATACGTTTTTTTTTCTACGTGCCCATACGCACTTTAAGGGGATGAAACACCCCTTTGAAGAAAATCGGTTTTTTTCTTTCGAAGTGTATGCCGTCGAAACTATAAGAGATAGAAAAAAATGTTTTAAATGAAAGTTGAATGGTTTGAAGAGTAATTTATGACAGCGGAAAAAAAATTTTTTTTTAAATTTTTTTTAATACTTTCCCCCACCACTTACCTATTTTTTTTCAAAATTTTTATTTTTTTATAAGCAAAATAAAGCTTATTTTATTACAAATTCAACGGTATATGATAAAGTTACGATACAACATTCCCATTTTACAAAATAATTAAAAATCTCTCGATACGCACGGTACGCGCACCCGTCCGCGCGTTCGTGCGTTTTCTTGTAGGTTTTCTAGTTCCCGAACACCCTGTGTGTGTGTGTGTGTGTATATGTATATATATATATATATATATGTTACAGTTAAAACCCGAAATCCGTCAAAACCAGAATTTACTGGTAAATTCTAGTTTTAACTAAGCCAGCTCGGCAATTCGCGTTCTAACTGAAATAATGTAGTCAAAACTAGAATTGACCGAGTGCTTTAGTAAATTCGCGTTTTAACTGAAACAATTCAGTTAAAACTAGAATTGACTGACCGCTTTAGTAAATTCGCGTTTTAACTGAAACAATTCAGTTAAAACTAGAATTAACTGACCGCTTTAGTAAATTCGCGTTTTAACTGAAACAATTTAGTTAAAACTAGAATTGACTGTTCGCTTAGTGAATTCGTGTTCTAACGTGTCGCCGGCGCGCTTGTCAATTGTTTACGTGCAGTCGTGCAAGTCAGATGTGTTCGGATGTTCTTTCTGCGCAGACATTGGCGATAAGTGACAAAATGGAATGTGAGAATTTGTCTAGAAAAAGCTGGAAATTGCGTTTCCTGGAGGAATTGCTAACTTTAGAAAGGAAGGAAAGTCACTATAATGTGATGAAAAGAGATGAATACGATAAGTTATTAGCGGAGACTGAAGAAGCTAAAGCTGCAATAAAGAAGACGCCTTTGCAATACCGAAGAGTTAAAAGATTTGATGTTTTTGAAATCGGTGGAACGAAAATGTTGATTTCAAAAGACGAACCAGTCAAGTATTATTTGCCAGCAGAAGAAATATACGACGTCATAGAAAGTGCGCATATAGCTGTAGGACATGGAGGTCGAGACAGAATGAAGAAGGAAACATCGAGGAAATACGCCAATATAACTAATGAAATGATAAATATTTTTTTGTCAATGTGCGAAACTTGTCAACAAAAAAGAAGCAAGCGCAAGAAAGGTTTGGTTTCTAAGCCGATCCTTCACTCAGAAATGAATAGCCGTTGTCAAGTAGATTTAATCGACATGCAATCTCAGGCTGATGAACAATTTAAATTTATTATGGTTTACCAAGACCATTTAACGAAATTTATCTTACTGCGAGCGCTCCAGAGCAAAAGAGCTGAAGAAGTTGCTTTGCAACTTACTGATATTTTTTTGACATTTGGAGCTCCCTGTATTTTACACTCTGATAATGGTAGAGAATTTGTCAATTCTGTCATAAAAGAGTTATTTACATATTGGCCGGAGTTAAAAATTGTTCACGGAACGCCAAGACATAGCCAAAGTCAGGGTTCAGTTGAAAGAGCCAACCAGGACATAGAAAACATGTTGGCTTCATGGCTGAAAGACAACAATACCACCAAATGGTCGAATGGTCTTAAATTTGTACAATTTATGAAAAATAGAGCACTTCATTTTGGAATCAAACAATCACCTTATAAAGCAATGTTTGGAATTGAACCAAGAGTTGGACTGACGACATCATCATTGCCATCTGATATGATTACAAATATCCATGATGAAAATGACCTTCAGAACATAATCGAGCAGATGAATACAGAGCACGAGGAAACTGAAATAGTTGAAGAAGTACAAGAAGATGAAGCGGAGGCGATGCTAACTACAATATTGTCAAACATCTCCTTAGCCAGGAAGGAAGCCAAAGAAAATTTGGAGAAACAGGCCAAAAGAATGCAATTGATTTCCGATGCAACTCATTCTCCGATTGATATAGGAGCTAATATCATTATACCCATTCCAGATGTTGACAGAGGAAAGGCAGACTTACGAAATCTCATAGGTATCGTTCTTGAAAGAAATGAAGATGGATTATACAAAATTGGCACAAAGGACGGAATTCTAAATAAATTATATTGCAGGTAAGTTTGGTGAATTTCCAAGCCGATTAATAATTCAGAAAATATGTTACATTAATATTTTTTTCAGATCTGAATTTGATATATCTCCTCAAATATTCTTGACTCAAGAACAAGTGCCGAAACAGGAAATTTCCTTGAGAACTGCAGCTAGAAAAGGCGCCGTTGGTACAGGACAAGGCTTTGTCCGCTGTGCTTGCACAAAAAATTGTACTTCAAAGCGTTGCTTTTGTATGAAAAAGGGCAATCTTTGCAACTCTAAATGCCATAACAGTATGCCTTGTAAGAATAAGTAGTTTTTGAGCTATATAAATCTATTTTTTAATTTCTAATTTCATCCAGTTATTCGTAGCATTTAGTTTTAAAGGTGAAAGATACAGTATTATATAAAAAAATATTAATATTAGGTATTATTACTTATTAAGTTTTTTACTTATAATATTATTACTTATATTACCTATTACTTATATTATATTATTACTTATAATATTATTACTTATATAATTACTTTAATTAAAATTTTAACTTCACTGACCATTTATTTTATAAAAATTTTGTTTGAAATGTTTCTCTTCTCTCCTATATAATCAACATAATAAAAATGTTTGTTACGGAATAAGTTACAAAACCAATATAACCTGACTGAAATGATAATAAACATCATCAATCAGCATTATTTCAATATAATTATAATGCAAGAATCTTAATTTTTATTTTGTGAATATTATACATATATGTGTTACGCCCTTTTTTTTTTTTTTTTTTTTGGTAACGGAGAGGAAATGCGTTACCGCATACCCCAGGCCTCGGGGGAGGCCTGGTGGTTATGTGGGGCTCTTCCCCGCCGACGACGTGTCGGCGGGGACATACCCACTAAAACCTCTCCGGGTGTCCTGCCCTGGTCCATGACTGGGGGGCTCCGGGAACGCGTGCAGCATACTTCCGGAGCCCCCCGGACCCGGTCGGCCGTGGGCCGATTCGTCGCGCCGGGAGCGTCCACGTGGGCACTCCCGGCAGGGCTCTTGGGCCTGGCAGCCCTAGGTCGGGGGAGGGGGACACCAGCCCCCCCGCCTCTTCCCCTGTTGGTTTGGGGGTAGAGCCCGGGGTATCCGGCCCCCGCCGTAACCCCGGGCCTCTTCGCGCCGCCCTGTGCGGCGGCGCGGCCCTCCTGACTACCCTAGGGGGGGAGGGGGAGAATCCTCCCACTCCCCCCTCCCCGGCGAGGCAGGGGGGGGTACGGCTCCGCGTTACGTCACGGAGTCGACCCCCCCGGACCGTCAGGTCGGGTCTGCCTCGCCGGGTTCACTAATACGGTGGGGGGCCCTCCTCCCACGGCTGCGCGTCCCAAAAGCTGGGCCGGCAGCCGTAGGGGAGGGGGGTCGCTCCCTTTCATCATCATTTCCGTGGCGATCGCCGTCGTCCCTCTCCTCCTCGATAGTGGAGAGGGAGGGGGCGACCGCCACGGCTCTTCTGCCCCTCCGCCTCCGTACAGCAGGGCCACTAGGGCCCGGAGGACGGGGGGCAGTTTTTCTTCGCCTAGGCGGCCGGGGCGGGAGCCAAGTTGGGTCATGGCTCTCGTCCCTGCCGCCCCTGCCACTGTTGGCGTTGCCAGGGGGCATTCGTCCCCCCGGCCGCCTCTCTCTCACCTTCTCGGCCTCCTCCTTCTGCAGCATTACTTGCTCGCAGAAGGAGGAGACCGCTTTCCAGGCACTCTCCCTGCCGACCATCTGACCAATGATGGCCGGCAGGGTGAGGTCATCTCCCACTTCGGCCCTCAGGATTCCGCGCAGCCCTTCCCACGCTGGACACTCTTCCAGCGTGTGCTGCGCGGAGTCCCGGGCGGCGCCACAGTGATGGCACCGTGTCGTCGGTTCCTTCCTTATCCTGCACAGGTACTCACCGAAGCAGCCATGCCCGATGAGCACCTGTGTCGTCCTGTAGGACAAACCGCCAAACGGGCGGCCCACCCAATCGTCCAGGTGTGGTAGGACGGCCTCCAAGATCCGAGATCCGGCCGCCGGCGGGTTGTCGATGAGGCTCCTTTTCCATGCCCTCATCACCCGCCGACGGGCCCTCTCCCGTAGCAACGCAGCGGCCCTGGGGGTAACTACCCCCCCCTCGAGGCGGATGGCTTTTGCCCTGGCGTAAGTCCACGCCAGGGCATCGGCCGTATACTCCGCCGGGGGGAGCCCCGCCAGGGCCATGATTGCCGCGTTGGGAGCGGTGCTAAACGCGCGCGTTATCCTTCTCGCCAGCCGCCGCTGCACGTCGTGCAGCACCTTTTTGATGCGGCGGCTGGCCAGCGCCTCGCGGAACCACACCGGGGCGCCATACAGCGCCCCGGACATGACCGCGAGGGCGTACGCGCGTCTAGCACCCATCCTCGGACCCCGGAGGTTGGGCATCAACCCATTGAGGGCGTCTACCCTCCTGCCCAACCGCTGGGCCAGCTGATCAAAATGATCAGCGAAGGCCCAGCGACCGTCCAGGTGCAACCCAAGGTACTTCAGGGTTGCACCCACCTGGACACGGGTGTTGTCCACCAGGACGAAGGCCTGGGGCGGTACCCCGGAGGAGCCATCATGAAAGAAGATGGCCTCTGTCTTCTCCGGGGCCACCCTCAGGCCCAGGCCTTTAATGGCACCGACGACACAGGCCACAGCCCAGTCGCCATTGGCGACTGCTCTTCCCCAGGAGGTCCCCCCCGCTACTATGAACGTGTCGTCGGCGTAGCCGACGACGTAGCAGCGAGGGGGGAGGGCCGTGCGGAGCACTCTGTCATATGCGGCGTTCCATAGCAGGGGGCCCAGCACAGACCCCTGTGGAACGCCGCAGGACACGTCCCTCCGCTGCTGGAGTCCGTCTTTATCGCGGAACTCCAGCTCCCTCTCCCGGAAATAGTCCTGAACGATGGCGACGAGGTAGGGCGGCAAGCGAAAGTGCTCGCTCAGCGCCGCCACTACCTCGCCCCAGGGGAGGCTATTAAAGGCGTTGGCGATATCCAATGATATCGCCAACGCCACCATCCCGTCCCCCGTTAGGGATTCCGAGAGGGACCGAACTTGACGTATCGCGTCGATTGTCGATCGCGCCTCTCGGAACCCGTATTGTTCGGGGGACAGCTCAGGACCGTTCCGGGCCATATGCCGGATGATGCGGTTAGCGATTATTCGCTCGAAAATCTTGCCCGCATCATCCAGCATACAGAGGGGCCTGAACGCGGAGGGACTCTCCGCGGGCTTGCCCTGCTTTTTGAGGAGGACAAGCCGGGCCCTCTTCCACCTCCTGGGGAAGGTACCTTCTCGGAGGCACTTCGTGTACGTGGCACGAAGTGCCTCCCCTACGATGGGCGACGCCCTGGCCCAGACCTTGGCATAAATGCCATCTGGCCCGGGCGCCTTCGCTTTGCCCCTGATGCGGGCGAAGGCCGCGACCATTTCGTGCCTGGACACCTCCAGTTCCTCCGTCCATTCTGGGGGAGGGCCGGACTTTTCCGGGATGTCCCTCCCCCGGGTGGGGAACAGTGTGTCCACCACCCTTTGGAGGAACTGGGGGTCCAGCGTCTCCGAGACTGGAGGCGCCCATGGGCGAAGCCTTTTCGTCACGATGCGGTATGGCCTGCCCCACGGGTCGCGATCCAGCTCGGAGAGCATGTCCTGCCAGGCCGCGGCCTTCGCCCGAGCTATGGCGGTCCTCAGGGCCTTTCTGGCATCCCTGAGGACCGCCGTGGCGTTTGTCAGCACTTCCTCCATGCCCCGCCGCTTGGCGCGCGTGTGCGCCCGCCTGGCGGCCACGGTGGCTCGTCTGAGTTCAGCGAGCTCCGCGGACCACCAGTAGACGGCGCGGCGCGCCATTGGTCGGCTGCGGGGCATGGAGGCGTCGCATGCGCGCGACATCATGTCGCATAGGCGCTCCGCCTCCTCCTCGGCTCCAAGGTCAGCCTCTCTTCCCGGCCAGGTAGATGCCAGGAGGCTGACCTCGAGGGCTTCCGGGTCGAGCTTCCTCAGAACCCATCGACGTCCATCGCGTTTGCGGCGGCGTGACTCGCGCGTCTCCGCGGGGGGGGAGACGAGCTCCATGGAGATTAGCCTATGATCAGACAGCTCTCCCAAGGAGCCCGTCTCCACGCGCCATCCCTTCACCCTGTTAAGGGCGTTGGGGGAAGCCCACGTCACGTCAACGATGGACTCCCCCCTTGCCCCCACGAAGGTGCTGACCCGGCCCCTGTTCAACAGGACCAGGCCGAGCCCCGCCGCAAACTCCAGGGCGAGGCGGCCCCTAAGGTCTGTGCGAGGGGAGCCCCAAGCCACAGCGTGGGCGTTGAGGTCTCCCCCCACGACGACCGGCCTAGGAGAGCGAGCTATAATCTCGCTCTCCATGGCATCCAGGGCCGCCTCGTATTCCCCCCTGTTAAGGCTAGGGGGAAGTAACATCCCATAACGTCGATGGGTCCGTACTCGACCATCACGAAGCCCTCTCCGGCCGATATCGGAATCATCGGCGGAGCGCCCGGCACGTGATGGCTGACCATCGCCACCTTCCCCGAGGGATCTCCAACCCAGTTGGGGTTGCCCTCGGGTATCCTGTAAGGATCGGCGACGATGGCCAGCCCGCCACCTCCCTCCGCCAGGCACTGCGCAAGCATGTCCTGCGCAGCCCTGGCGTGGTTGAGGTTGGCCTGGAGGAGCCTAGGGGGCATTTTCGATTGTCCCCTGAGGCTCCTCCACCTCCATCTCGTTGTCGCGGGTCTCCGCGCCTCCGTTTCTGTGGCTCCTCTCCCTCTGCGGGAGAGGAGCTTCCTCCACTACTGTCATGGGGACCGGGGGGGAGGGCGGGGATGGGACTGGTGTCACAGATGACCCCGCCTCCCTCCGGTCCTCGGTGCTCAGGGGCGCCCGTTGCGGCTTGTTCGCCAGGCACCCCTTAGCACCGATCCTGTGCTCGGCGGGCTTGCCCGCGTCACGGCAAACCGGGCAGCCCGCCTTGGCTGTGCAGGCCTTGGCCAGGTGGCCAAGGCCCCCGCACCTGTAGCAGCAGCCGGATCTATCGATCCGACTGCTGCACTTGGCCTGGACGTGGCCCTGGGCCAGGCACTTGTGGCACTGCAACCCCCGAGGGGGAAGCAGCGCCACTCGGCAGCTCGACCAGCCCACCCTAACGCGGGGGGCGGCCAGAGCCGCCTTACCGGCCTTGGCTGGGATCCGAACCCAGCAAGTGCCTAGCCCATTGAGAGCCATTCGGATTTCCCCCACCTTGATATCGTGGGGGGAACATCCTCCAGTAGCTCCCAAGGCCTCGGCCACCTCGCTCGAGGTGACCGAGTCGTCCAGGCCACTCAGGCGTAGCTCGACCGTCTTGCACGGTCGAGCCACCCTCACATCGTCTCTTTCTCCGAGGGCCTCCCTGATCCCTTCGGCCAGGGCGTCGGCCTTAGTGCCGTTTTCCGCGCCCCTGACCTCTAGGATCAGGGCCCCCGTGACGGCTCGTCTCGGGCGCAGGTCCTCAATCCCGAGGGAGGATAGGTCGACTCTTTCCCTCGCGGTCTTGAGGACCTGCGCGTATGCTCCCGGGTCGGAACAGGTGACCGTGACAGCCGCCGTGGTCGGCGGCTTAATTTTGGTCACTCTGGCCGGACCCTGGGAGCTGGCACCTCTCGACGGAGGTGACCCTCCGGTTCCCCCCTGGCCCCCTCCACGTCCGCCCCTTTTCTTCTTCTTCTTCGATGAGGAAGAAGATTGTTGGGGGGGGGGTTTGGGGACGGGATAGGGAGAACCCTTATCGCCCTCTTAGCCGGTTGAGCCGTCTTGGCCGCCTCCTCGACAGCTTTGGCGGCCTTCCTCCTCGATTTTTTGGAGACCACCTCTGTCCATAGTTCTAGTATGGAGGGAGAGGTGGTCTCCTTCGCCGGAGCGGGTTTGGCAGCCATCGACGTGGTTGCTTTGCCCGCTTTGTTTTGCGGGACGGTCCGTGTCTGGGTGGCCATCCTGCCCCCAGACTGGGCCGTCTTGGGCCTCTCCACGGCCTTGTTGGGCGGGAGAAGCCCCATCTCAGCGAGGACGGCCGGGAGGACTCTGCTCAGGACCTCCCGGAGGCCGTCCTCGGTCAGGGCTTTCGCCCTCTTCTTCTCTTTCCTCCCGCCCTCCCCGACCCTGGCCCATCCCGATGTCTCCAGAGAACTGGAGGGAGGGGGAAGGGCAGGGAAGGAGGAGCGGGGGACGGGGGCTGTCACCCGGTCCGCCGCTTTAGACAGTGGGTTCAGCTGTTTGCTGACCCCCTGCAGCGGCGGACGGTAATAGGGTCCCTTGAGGTCCCTGGCCGTTATGACCAGGGGCTCTTTGAGGGTTTTGACGGACACGACCCTCGGCCCTGTTTTGGGTCGCATGGTCGTGCCGCCCACCATTTGAGGGAATTCCGAGGCGGGAGGCTCCTCGACCCCCATGTCCAGGCCCATAGTTGGACCCGACGTGCGGGGGGGCAGAGATCCCACCAGGGCCCTCGAGACATCCTCGTCGAGGTCAGTCTGGGTCTCGACGTCGGTTTGACCCTCTACGTCTGTACCCGTGGGGGGTTTTCGCTCGAGAAGCGCCACTCGAACGCGGAGCTGTCCGAGCTCCGCTTCGAGTTTGCGCTTCTCAGCCATCCATTTGGCTCTGGCTTTGGCCAGGGCCGCGCTTTCTTCTCGGCGCTGTCGCGCCTCGTTGTCCTCCCCGTTCTTGGACATGATGGCCGTCAGACCGGCCGTGAGGTCCGTATAGGCCCGCCAGAGGTCCTTGCGGATCGGTCCCTGTATATTGTTGGACCTCTCCACTGACTTGGCCATCATGCCCAGGCTTTCCGTCATGACTGCCGCGACAGCAGCCATGGGTTGCGCCTCCAGTTCCTCGGCGCGCTCCAGGGCATCGTTTTTTGCCCTTGCAGCGCGCTCAGAGGAGGGCTCAACCTCAGGGTTGAGGATGGCTTTGTGGTCCCTTGTTAGTTTTTTGGCTTTTTCTGCCTCTGCCTTTTTGGCTAGGGCCTGCTTTGTAAATTGCCCCTCGTGAGAGGGGTCTTTGGCAGGCCTGCCACGACCCTTTTTTGGAGGTCCTTCGTCAGACTCCGAGGAGGAGGAGGTGATGTAGTACCTCGCAGTCGACGTCTTATTGTAGGCCCTTTTTTTCCCCCGTCCTACGGATTCCCCGTCAGTGTCAACGTCCATAAGGTCCGCTGACCCCGAGGGGAGACGTGGGGAGGGAGGTAGAGAGCCTCCTTTCGCCGATTCCGGGCCAAGAGGCCCGGGAGCACTACCCGGCTTGATACCAGCGGTATCCGGCCCGCATTTGGTGGGTTTTTTCCCCTTACTACAGGCCGGACCCGGCCTCGAGCCCGCGGAGCTAGCACTTCCACCCTTGGGCATAAAGTCCTCGAGGGTGATTTGCAGTTTCCTTGTCTCCTTCTTTTTGGGACTCCCCAGGGAGCCGGACGGGCTGAAGAGCTCCAGCCCGCCGGTCCCGGTGGAAGGTCCTCTTATATATCTCGTGGCGTCTCTCCCTTCGGCGGGTGAGACGTCCTGACTCAAAAGGTCGGGAGAAGACGAAGATTTCGCCCCTCCCAGCCCCTCCCTTCCTAGTCGTGCGCCCGTGGACGCACCGCTAGCTCCCTCCTTTTTAATATTTGTTGGTATCATTTTTAATTTAATCCCACTCCCCGTGACGGCTGGACCGACCGGCGTATCTCCCACCCCGCCGAAACATGACCGGTACGGGTGCCCCCGGTACTCCGGGGGGGTCGGCTTATGGCGCAGGCCCTGGGGATGTGACATCCAGGGCACGGGCCTCCAGCCCCCTACACACCCATACGGAGGAGCCATCAAGGGCTCACCCCGTATGGGCTTTCAGGGGTCCCCCGCCTCCGACAGCGGGGGCACCGTCACGGGTGGCGCCACCCGGGGGGCCCCACGGACGGGTCGGGCAACGGAAGCGACGCCCCTTCCGCACCCTAGCCGCCGTGGCGACCAGCACGTCCACCCAGGGGGGTGACAACTCTCCTGGGGGGACAAGACTCCGGCCCGGCACCCGCTTCGGAAGAGACGCCGTCGCGGAATGCCGGGCCAGCCAACACCGCCCCGGGCCCCGCCTCGGAATACTTCCGAGCGGCCCCGGAGCCAGTCCAGCCCGCAACCTCGGGGAGGGTTTCCCACGAGGAACGCGCTGGACCGTCCTCCACCGCTCCGACCCTGACCCGGAATAAGTCCGGGCGGCCCGGAGACGGCCCAGCCCGCTGGGTCCGGTGAACCGGGGTCCCAGCGGCCCGTCTCGTCCGATTGGTGGCGGCGGGGAGTTCCGTTCCGGGACAAGTCCCTTCACAGAGACTCCTCGCCGCTGTCCGCACGCGCCCTCGGCCCTGCCTCGGAAAAGTCCGAGCGGCCCGAGGGCCGCCCCGACCCGATGCATCGGGGAGAGTTTCCCACGATGCACGCGCCGGGACACCCCCGCCGCTCCGACCCTGCCCTGGAATAAGTACAGGCGGCCCGGAACGGCCCAGCCCGACGGGATTGGCAGCGCCAAAACCCGCCGGCCCGTCCTTCCCGGAGGGACTGGCTCTCCCCGTGCCAGGACGCGAGCCGTGAGAACGACACCGTCCCCAGACACAGGGATTACCAGCTCCTCTCCTTCCCGTGCCCGCCGCGCCCGGAGACGCCTTGGGCAAGGCATTTGTCTTCGGTTTGAAGACAAATGCCTTCCACGTGACCTCTTAGCCCCCATCCCCGAATACATTCGGGAATGGAGTTCACCCTCTCACCACGTTGAGGTGGGTCACATCGAGAGGGTATGTGTTACGCCCAAACACCGAAAGGCGACACGTTAGAATGCGAATTCACTAAGAGCAATCAGTCAATTCTAGTTTTAACTGAATTGTTTCAGTTAAAACGCGAATTTACTAAAGCGGTCAGTCAATTCTAGTTTTAACTGAATTGTTTCAGTTAAAACGCGAATTTACTCGGTCAATTCTAGTTTTGACTAAATTATTTCAGTTAGAACGCGAATGTACTAAAGCACTCGGTCAATTCTAGTTTTGACTACATTATTTCAGTTAGAACGCGAATTGCCGAGCTGGCTTAGTTAAAACTAAAATTTACCAGTAAATTCTGGTTTTGACGGATTTCGGGTTTTAACTGTAACATATATATATAGGGGAGACCGAGGCAAATCGTTAGACAGGGTAATTTGATAATAGGAAATATCTTTTTATGGGTACATATTAAAAATTTACTTTAAACACTGTAAACACGTCCTAATATAACGATGTTGCTAACAAAGTTTTGTTGGTAACGGCGTCATATTAATGTCGTAGTAGTGAAAAATGTGTTTTGCGACAGTCGGAGTAATTTTTGATAGTCAGCATTTCTTTAAAATTTAAGTAAAATAATAAGACTTTTTTTGAAAACATTGAATGTATCGTGTCCAGCTGAATGTATTTAAAACATTTACTTTTTGTTGTGTGATGTCTATTTTTGTCGATCATACGCAATAATGCGCACAGTTGATGTTGGGGCTATTCGTAATACTGAACACCGGGGCAATTCGTTAATACTGATTACAGCGCCTAACCTAAGTTGGGTAACCCTAACCCTTTGGTTGTGTTACGAACGTCTGCGCTACGCAGAGTTAAGCATTGAGGTAAAGTTCTTCATTGATTTAGTTCAAACTTGATAATATTATGTATTTCAGTACATAGAACATGAATATGAATATAAAATCGACGCTCTTAAGCAGGTAAAAAGTTATAAAGCGTTAAAGATTGACACTTGTGAGGTTAAAAAATCTGTCACACCGATGGCATAAAAAGACATACGAACGTGTATGTTTGCATTTGTTTTTTGTATACTTATATCTTTTTTTAAATAAAAGAAAGTCTTAACAACACCTTTTTTACAGTCTTTCATCTTAAAACACAAATTTCGGGATATTCCCGGACTAGTTACGAATTACCCCGGGTTTGGAGCCATTCGTAATTTTTGGCATTGGTCAACATTTTTATATGTACTTCAAAGCAAGTACACTTCCATATTCTATCTATACCGGCATTGTGAAAGGAAAGATTCAACCTTTCAAACCGTCCCATGCTTTTTTTTTAATGAATATAGGACTCATTCGACACAAAAGAAAAAAAGGTCTAACGAATAGCCTAAATCTCCCCTATATATATATATACACACAGGGTGAGTCATTTTAATCTATGGACCCGAATATCTTCCAAATAACGGTATCTACAAAAAAATGGTTTAGATAAAAGTTGACCAGGACAGAGGGGGTTATTCAATTGTATCATTGGTTTTGACCTTGAGGTCAATTTTGAAGGTTATTTCAAGGTCACGATGGTTTTTTTAAATGGGACACCCTATTTTTGACTACGGATTTCGAAAGAGTGGAATATTTTACATCAAACTTGTCTTACGAAAAAATTGTTTTTGCGATCTTGGAAAGGTCAAAAATGAAGGTGAAATGCCTAAAAAACGATCTGGTGTACTTTTTCTGAAATGACGTGGTTTTCTGGGTAACACAAATGTGCATAATGCTTAAACATTACTACTTGCAACTTTCGGCCGGATTCTTCGACGCACGCCTATTGCTCCCCTCCCACCGCTCGCGCCTTAGCAACGGCACCGGCCGGCGTAACGCACGGTCCTGAGACGATGTATCGCGCTCCTTAAGTGCAAGTAGCTGGCAGCACTGCAATACCTAATGCTAATAATCAACAATTGAAAAAAACTAAACAATTACGTTTGATTTAAGATTTATAATTATTGTTATAATAGAGTTTTATTCCTTTTCTTTCTCATTCACTTCTGCATAATTGAAAAATTTACTATTTAAAGTTGCTTAAATTTAAAAATTCCAAACATACATACAGGGTATGTAGGTAATTACATTCACAAGTTACCTCTCCAGAATGACTGATTATAGTCCTAATGAGATTGTTGATATTATATTAGTTTTAGGGGAGTGTCATAGCAATTACAATGCAGCATCAAGGCTTTATGCTCAACGTTTTCCTAAAAGGCGACATCCAACTGATATGATATACGTATGCAATACGTAGTTTAGTCCAAAGAGCTCGCAATGGACATCTTGTTCGTCAACGTCAACATCATGAATATGAGGAAAATGATGCGCGAGCTGTAACTATTTTAGCAATACTTCACCTTAATCCTCATGTTAGTACTCGCCAGATTGAAAGGGAAATAGGTATACCACAAAGAACTGTTATAAGAATTTTAAGAACTCTAAATTATCACCCTTTCCACATCACTCTTACGCAGGCTTTACAGCCTAATCATCATCTGATGCGTATTGCTTTTTGCCAGTGGGCTTTACAAATGTTACACGATGATCCTAATTTTTTTAGGTATGTGCTTTTCTCAGATGAGGCTAAATTTTATAGTGACGGACAACTTAATAGACACAACTGCCATTATTGGTCAGATGTTAATCCCCACTGGTATAGTCCAATAGATCATCAAAATCGCTGGAGTATTATGGTGTGGTGTGGCATTGTAAATGGTTATTTGATTGGACCTTATTTTTTTTAAGAGAATGTTGATAGACACAGTTACTTATCGTTGCTAAGAGATCATTTACTAGGTTATTAGAAGATGTTGACTTAGCAACAAGAGCAAGAATGTGGCTTCAACAAGATGGTGCTGCACCGCATTATGCACTCAATGTACGTGCCTTTTTAATGCCAGTTACAATGACAGATGGATTGGACGAAGGGGTCCAGTTGAATGGCCTCCCTGCTCACCAGATTTGACGTCGCCTGATTTCTTTTTATGGGGATACTTGAATAATGTTGTTTTTGCTGAACGACCAACCACAAGAGATGATTTTATGGACCGCATTCGTAGAGCTTGTGCAGCCATTCCTAGAGCTACCCTGCTTAGAACTGTGGATAGTTTTCAAAACAGATTGCAGTTATGCCTCAAAGCCAACGGAGGTAATTTTGAACAATTACTCCGTGGGCTTTTGACCTTGATATGTTCATTTAAATTACAGTGTCAGTGAGAGGCAAGGGGACTCACGATAATCAAGCACCACGACGTGAGAGGCAAGGGGACTCACGATAATCAGGCACCCTAAAAGAAACAGAACTTACTACGTCCACGTCGTTGTTTCCGGGTAACGCTAAAAGTAAGATGAAAGTGCTTTTGACCTTGATATGACCTTCAAAAGGTCAGGTCGAAAAACTAAAAAATCCCTATGCTCATGTAAAAAGTGCCATTGTTTAAGAGCCCAATGTCAAGAAATAGGTTCTGCGGTCAAAAATAGGGTTTATTAATCAAAAAATGCGTTATGAGCCTCAAACAACCTTGAAAATTGACCTCAAGGTCAAGCTAGTCAAAGTGATTAACACTTTTACAAATCATTGACTTTGTTTAAGCATTATGCACATTTGTGTTACCCAGAAAACCACGTCATTTCAGAAAAAGTACACCAGATCGTTTTTCAGGCATTTCACCTTCATTTTTGACCTTTCCAAGGTCGCAAAAACAATTTTTTCATAAGACAAGTTTGATGTAAAATTTTCCGTTCTTTCGAAATCCGCAGGCAAAAATAGGGTGTCCTATTTGAAAAAACCATCATGACCTTGAAATAATCTTTAAAATTGACCTCAAGGTCAAAACCAATGGTACAATTGAATGACCCCCTGTGTCCTGGTCAACTTTTATCTAAACCATTTTTTTGTAGATATCGTTATTTGGAAGATATTCGGGTCCATAGACTAAAATGACTCACCCTGTATATATAAATATATACATATATGTATATATGTGTATATACATGCATTTATTTATTTATTTTATTTTATTTGTTTATATTTATGTCTTTATATCATGATTAAAATTATGTCGGTCTCACGATTCTCGCCATCATCGTGTTTTGCCCAAGTCGCATAGTCTCGCCGATGGCTGCTTTCCTTTTAGAAGACGCAAATTGACACAAGTTAACACACTCGACACTTCCAGACTCTTCTCCTGAATAGAGTCGAAAAATGTCGATTGAGTTTGTAAATGGAAAGTAAAGTGTGTCGTTTTGTGTTAAAAATGTCGACTGTGTTCTTTAAAAGAAAAACAACCGATTTCGGTGAGACTGTGTGACTTGGGCAAGCGGCAACCAGTGAGAGTCGCGAGACTAACATAATTTTAATATGGCATCTATTCCCACGTGATTTCTCCTACTCTCGTCACGTGACCATTTTAGTTCGGTATTTTTGAGTACAGAGAGCTAGGCGGCGCTACAAAAGTGTCCCTATTCTTCCAAATGGGAGTTTGTATCCCCTGCATTGCTAGATCCACTGTTATACGAGGTGTGTTCAAAAAGTATCGCGAATTTTGTGTTTTTTCAAAAATTATTTATTTATTCATGAATATCTATTTTGTCCCCTTCAAAGTAATCCCCATGAGATATTATACACTTGTGCCAACGGTTTTTCCAATCTTCGAAGCACTTCAAAAAATCATTTTTTTTTATCTTGTTCAGCTCCTCCTTCGATGCCGTCTTTATCTCGTCAAGCGTAGCGTAACGTCGTCCTTTCATGGGCCTCTTCAGTTTAGGGAACAAGAAAAAGTCACAGGGGGCCAGATCTGGGGAATACGGTGGCTGCGGCATCATTAGTGTGTTGTTTTTGGCCAAAAAGTCGCGCACAAGCAACGATGTGTGAGCAGGGGCGTTATCGTGGTGCAAAAGCCAATTTTTGTTCTTCCACAAATCCGGGCGTTTCTGGCGGATTGCTTCGCGCAAATTGCGCATAACTTGCAGGTAATATTCCTTATTGACCGTTCTACCCTGTGGCAAGAACTCATGATGCACCACGCCCCTGCAATCGAAGAAAACTGTCAGCAAAACTTTCACATTCGACCGAACTTGGCGCGCTTTTTTCGGTCTTGGTTCGTGCGGCAGCTTCCATTGAGATGATTGAGCTTTGGTTTCCACGTCATAACCATAAACCCACGATTCGTCACCAGTTATGACCCTCTGGAGCAAATTTGGGTCGTCGCGGACAGAGTCCAACATCTCATTAGCAATGTTCATGCGATGCTGTTTTTGGTCGCAATTGAGCAATTTTGGTACGAATTTCGCGGCGACCCGTCTCATGCCCAAATCATTGATAAAAATCGAATGGCACGAGCCAATCGATATGTTTAGGTCCTCAGCAACTTCTCTAACGGTGATTCGACGATTGGCCAATACCATTTTCTCCACTTCATTAATTTTTTCGTCTGTTGTTGAAGTGCTCGGGCGTCCGGCACGCTCTTCGTCGTTCACATCTTCTCGGCCTTCTGAGAACATTTTGTACCACCGATAAACGTTGCTTCGGTCCAAGGTAGCTTCTCCGTATGTCACAGTCAACATTCGGAATGCATCCGCGCACTTAATTTCGTTTTTCACACAAAATTTGATACAGGTTCTTTGATCCATTTTTTTGAATAGGTAAAAATCGAAGACGATCCAAAACACGTGCAAGCAAAGCAGCTGTCAACAATTAAGTGAACATTCAAAATGGCCGAGCTTGTCGGCATAAGTGAGAGACATGAGTACCAACATAACGCCACAAAAAGATCGAAATTCGAATATACGTAACCCGCGAAAATTCAAAATTCGCGATACTTTTTGAACACACCTCGTACATACGCAAAACCGCGCACATGTCTTTTGGGTGTGGAGATCGAGAAGCAGGAAGAAAAATGGTAATGAAGCGCGCTACGATAATGCATCCTTCTAGCTTGATGCTGGGTCCAGAGTAAAAGCATGATATGACATGATGATTTAGGCAAATACGTTGACCTTTGCTCTGCGCTATGCGAGCAGTATACGGGATACAACGGTATTTGGTCACGCGCTGTTTTAATTTTTAATTGCAAAAAGAAATTTACTAGGATACAAAAATTTGTTTAAAAAATATTGTAAAAAAATTACGATTCTCAGTAATTAATTAAAATTATGTCATCATGGCAATAAAATTTCAATTTATAGAATTTTACTTTATGTCAAGACATAATTCTAATTAATTAATGAAACTCGTAAATCTCTTTGAACAATTACTTTATAAAATAATCTGTATTAGAAATGTTAACATTATCTGGCAAATGACTTTATAATTGGCGAACAATACTCTAAGAATCAACCTCGATAAACGTTAAATTCTGATTTTTCTTAAATTTCTTACAGTCGTTTGTGATGTCAAAATATGAAAATGTCTCTCACTTTTCAGAATATTGTTTTACAGTTTTTACACCAATTACAGAGCAAACTGGCTTATCATAGATAATGTTAACGTTTTCATAAATTCATAGAATTGAAATTATTTTCTGATACAGATTATTTTAAAAAGTAATTGTTTAAAAAGATTTACAAGTTTCATTAATTAATTAAAATTATGTCTCTACATAAAGTAACGGTCCCATAAATTAAAGCTATATTGCCGTGATGACGTAATTTTAATAAATTATTAAGAATCATATTTCTATTTACATTATTTTTTAAACAAATCTTCGTATTTGAAGAAATTTCTTTATGCAATTAAAAATTAAAACAGCGCGCGACCAACCGTGGTATCCCGCATACCGCTCGCATAGCGTAGGCAGAGGACACCGAATATCTTCACATATAATATATAATGTTTTCTATCTCGATCCAGCATCAAACGAGGAGGATGCACAACCGCCCCCCCTCTTCCCACTACTTTCTGCCCGCTCGCCAATCTCCGCGCTATCATGAGACACAGTAGCGTGTTTTATTCTGTCTATGGGGAAATTTTTCAAACTGAGAAGTCACCACTTTCTTCATACTTGCAGTTTATGATTAAAGTAACGATTAGAGCTTATTGGTCGTTACGTTAATGATAAACTATAAGTATGTAGAAAGATAGCAACTTCTCAGTTTAGAAAATTTCCCCATGGGCAGAATCAAATACGCTGGGTGTACACTGCCCGTCATTGATTCGACGGGTCATAGTAGATGGCTGACTTACCGACGCCACAATCTAGCATATATTATATATGTTAGACTATGACGTCGGTAAGTCAGCCATCTACTATGACCCGTCGAATCAATGACGGGCAGTGTACATACGTGCACGACTACAAGTGTGTCTGACAACCGAGCGCCAGCGCCGAGAGACACCACATTTGTCGGTGCGTGTAAATATCTCTTAAAAGCACTGCGATGATCGGGAAGCAGAAAGAAAGTAGTGAGACGCGCTACAATAATGCATCCTGGAGAAAACATGATACGACGCAAGGGAGTAAAACTTATATATGAAAAGTGGAAACAAATATGTGCAAGTGTTCGCGATCAGACTTGAGCTTGAGAGACTGTGAGACGGCGAAACGAAGTTTTAAGACGGAGACGGTTTCGTTGACTGTCCGACAAAGATAACGTGAGTCAACGCGAAGAAGATGTTCCTTTCTTACGGATCCGGAGATTACCGCGCTCGAACTGTAACTAGCCCAACACACTTGGAACGGACACAATGCTCACGTACGCATCGACGTCTGTCGATAGCGGTACTAACTCGATCAAGGGAAGCGAGCCGTTTCCAAATTCACGCACTCCAACTTTCGCGTACTATTTACCTCGAGATTCAATTGCGACTGCGACGCGCGTCTCGCTCTCGCGCTTTATAAAGACAGTGATCCTTCCAAAAAGATTCCGGCGGGAAAACGAGAGATCGTCAACAACATTCCGCTCTCCGGATCTTTCCAGAAGGATCGTCGAATACCGAAGGCGTCAATATTTGTCACCAAGTTTGCCGGCATTCAGCACGGCCCGAGCGCACGCTCTCGTTCGCTGTTTGCCACGCGCGAGCGCGTGTTCGCGCTCGCGGCCGTGTCATCGCCGGACGACGGCCGGCTTTCGCTTCCCGCTCGCGAACATTGGTCTCCCGCGAAATTGGGAAAAGAGGCAACGCCTCGCACCCCGTCCCCGTCTGTCGCGCCATCCCGAACAGCAAGCAAAAACGGGGATAAATTCATTCGCGCGCATGACGTCATGCAGTGGTAGGATTATTCCCACTACGGCATTGGCATGACGCTATTTATTAATCGCCATTTTATAGCATTTTTCCAGGGTTGGGTAAGTTAACTCTTTTTTTAACTAAGTTAAGTTAAAGTTAACAGCTTTGAAAATTTAACTTAGTTAAGATACAAGTTAACCCATAATGAAATTAATTGAATTAAAAGTTAAGTTAATAATAACAAGTAATTAAAAAGTTAAAAGTTAATTTTTTTTATTTCATGATTTCAGGGTTTCACGGTCTTACAAATAGCGGAAATAACAAACATCACTATAGTTATTATACACTTTATTTGAAGAAGCATACTTTACATTTTGTTTACAGATACTTATTAAAATTAAGTAATAACGCCGTTTCGAAATTTTTATCAGACATTTTTCTCGAAGGTGGTCGAAAACGAGCACTGAACAACCGTTCAACATGAGCTGAAGATGGTATCGAGGTATTATATCGTATAAAAACAAGCTTGAGTGGCTAATTATTACCTTGTAGCGTTTGGAACTTTTAAGTATTTTCCAAGACTTTTTTTAACCATATCTGCTGCAACGGACGATTGATTTTGCTTGTTGAATATAGCTTGACATTTTGCGAATGCCCTTCTGCTAATTCCTTTGTAATTAGTATCTGTCTCAGCGCAAGCCGTATCGGTGGTACTAACTAAATTTAGTGTATGGGAAGCACATCTGTGTTGAGGTGGTAGTCTATAACTTTCTTCACTATTGGCTAAAAATTCCGATATCTCGACTGATTCGAGATGTTCTCCAAGTTTGTTTTCTGTTTTAGACTCTTCTTCAATGACACTATTGTCACTATACTCACTATACACTCTGTAAATATAAATAGTATTATTAATTCCACAATATTATCTATTAAGCCCCTTTAAATTACAAAATTGCATTTATTTACTTTCTAACTTTCCGTTAAAGTTAAAGGTGAATGTATATAACTACGTAATTCAGTTCACTAGATACTTGCTTACTTAAAAGCTTTTTCAAAATTTCTAGCATTATCCGTTACAGTGCATGTCGTCTTATCTTGGACATTGAATTCAATTAATACCATCTCAATTGCCCTTGCAAGAACATCGTGTGTATGTCTCCCTTGAACTCGACGGCACGCAAGTCCTTTTGACTTTCTCTCCAGTGTATCAGGATCCAATCAGTGTATTGCCCAAGTAGGATCTTACGACGAAAATATAATTCGATCATTGGTCAATAACAGTGAATAAAAAGAGACGATTTATAATAAAATTGTGTATAAAAAAATAGATCAATACTACCTTCTAAATGCCATCCAGCAATCTGCCGTTACACATACCAATTCTACTTTCTTTAGCTCTTCGATCAATTCCATTTTTTCGAACGTTTTATCAATGTGCGTCATAAGAGTTTTGCGAGTCATAGGCCTTTGCTGAATTGTTGTTTCACAAAACTCGATAAATGCTTCATGCTCGACAAATGAAAATGCAGACGCAATATTGACAATAAGCTTTAAAGTGGTTTGCTCAAACTTTTGCTTAGTTAAAAAGATTTTTTTTCCAAAATTATTCAACTTCCTTTGCTTTACTTCTCGCTTTGGCCCATCAAACGTTTCGTGTACTAAATTTCTTTTAACTGCTCTTTTTTTCGAAACTTCGTTAAAATCGTCCAATTTACTAGGATGTATATGCTGTATGTATAACAATTAACAAATGTCAAATATAAAATATAAATATAACTTATATTGAAAACATAACCTAAATGTTTTTTAGTTTACTAGGGTATTTATTTACCTTGATGTGCGTTCTCAAATTCGAGTTTGAAGACACTGACGCCGATATGTATTTTTTCTTGGGTTTACATAACAAGCACTGAAATGACAATTTTCCGGTTTTTTTATCATGAGTGTCGAACTTAAAAAAATCGCGAAGGTGAGACCACGTACATAGCATGCTTTCGCGATCAACTGTGGATTGCGAGAAATCGGAACCCGAATCGGAAATATCGAAATCTTTTTCATTCGACGTAGACGAATTAGATTCGTCAACAATGTCAACACTCATTGCGTTTTAACGTTTTTAGTGTTTTTACACAAAATCTCAGAGACTCGCGATCACGTAAATTGCAAAATTGGAATTTCACGAACAGCGTTTAGTATAAAGAGGTGGAAGCCATATCGACTATACAGACTATACTGCGTTTAGTGCGTTCACGGAGAGCGGGAAAAAATAGTAAATAGTGCTGCGACTAGCGTATACGAAATGGGCCATTCTGAGCTTTGTGATTGGTCAATTCTTCTAGAAACATACAACCAATCACACTACACGGAATATGGCCCGTTTCGTATGCAAACAATTCACAGTTGAGTTCGAGACTCAAAGCTATACACCTATACACCTATACACCTATACTCTATACTGTAAATGTAGAGTTATAGGCGCGCGGTATCTCGCGGCCATTTATGGCATGGTTTACTTCAAAAAAGTTAAATTAAAAGTTAATAGTTATCGATAAGATGTAACTAAATAAAGTTAAAAATTAAGAGTCTAAAATGTAACTAAGTTAAAAATAATTAACTTTTTAACTTTTTAACTTAACTTTTATCTTTTTAACTAGACACTACCCAACCCTGAAAAAAATTGAATTAAAAGTTAATAGTTACCGATAAAATGTAACTAAATTAAATTAAAAGTTAAGAGTCTAAAAATGTAACTAAGTTAAGTTAAAGATATTTAACTTTTTAACTTTTTAACTTAACTTTTATCTTTTTAACTAGACACTACCCAACCCTGCATTTTTCACTGGAAAAACTAGTGCGCACTGAGTGTGCACTTGCCGCTATCAATTGGATGTTTCGGTTTGCGCGATGACTGTGCCAACGGAAACGCCCAATTACCTGCAGCGAGTGCACACTCAGTGCGCACTAGTTTTCCCAGTGAAAAACGCTATTAGTGTAGTCGCAAATTGTGGAAATCGTGATTAGGATTGTTAATGCAATTTTTCGTTTGCAATACATATTTTACACAATCAAGATTTTGATCATCCGTGTTTTGTTTTCTTATTCAAAACAAACAAACTTTGGACTGAGCTTCTGGCTGAACTCTGTAGGAAGCCAAATCATTCAAGATAAAATTGTACTACTGAAGCCGGACCAAACAGTATATACAATTTATCATAATTCATCATGATTACAGATATACTTTTGTAAGTATGAATTTATAATTATTATGGTATTGTAGAAGAGAGAATATTCGTACGTTATAAATATTCTATAATATTCGTATGATATTGTGTATCGTTGGAAATATGTATCTATATTTTAGGCTGTTTAACTCTTATAAATGCAATTATATTTATAACTGTATTCATTACTTTTCTAAATATTTACCATATTAGTAATTGAGCAATAGTGCCTATAATTATTCAAATGTATTTCTATTCTCATGTTATCATTTTTATTCTATTGTAAATTGTAACGGCTTCCACATTTTTTTCAGGAGTGCACAAGATATCTGTAGGTGTTGGATGGTTTATTCTATGGACGGATCTGCCAATTGTTTAAGCAATGCTGTGATATGCGTAAATAAATAAGCGAGATGTGACATATAGGGTGCTTTCCAGTTACGACACAAGTCAACACTGTGTAACACAGTGTCAACTTGTGTCATAGCTGGAAAGCACCCATAGTATATATGTATATATGTAGATATTAGTGTATAAGGTATGTAATGTCCCGATTTCTTGCATACATACAAGTTATTTAATAGCAGAAATAGTAATAATTTTGTATTATGTTATATTAAATTTTGCACTTCCGTTGAATACCTTTCAGAATTTGAATGTTACATCTGATAGGTATCTATTCTCACCGAGATGTAACATCCCATCTTAAGGCTGTGACACAAGTTTCGGTGTTTAGAGCAACCAATTTATGTGGTTTTATGAAGCTCTTATCTCTGCACACGCTCTGTGAGGTCATTTACAATGTTATTATGCTAAGACGTTAAAATAAGATGTACACCGCGGTTTTGCACAATCTCTATTTATCTTTACTTGTAATATCTGTACTGAAGAAGATCGTCATTAAAGGTCGAAACGTTTGCCTGACATTGGAGTTATGCGTTGATTTATTTATTTGCGTCTGACATTCTGCGTGGCTCTTGAGCTCATTATTCTCTAATTTTAAACTCAACAAATTTGATTACTGCCTCCAATGATTTAAACATTATTAGCAGTAGCTTAACTAACAATACATCTACTGTTAGTCAAGGTACTGTTGATAATATTTCAAGTAGAATTGATAGCAACATTGTCTTTGAAGATGTTTCTTCTAACTTAAATACAAAACAAAATTTAAATACCCACACTGAAAGCGTTAACGACGTTTCAATTAACAATAGTTTCAATTATCATTTGTACACTCATGAACAAGGCTGTATCTGTGAAGCAGTCTGCTGCAAATTGTTAACGCGACGATAATGATGATACAGTAATTACTAATAATTTGACTGAATGTAATGAGATTTTGTTAAAGAAACAAAAAAAACTGGTTCCTTAACAGAAGCAGGAGTATCTTTGAAAGCAATAACACCAACTAAACGTAGACTGTATAAAATACATCGTATAACAATCAACAAATTGTCGAAAGTTAAGAAATCACTTTATAATCAAAAGGATACTATAAAGAAACTGAAAAAGCTGTACAAAGACAACGTTTTCCAATATATGGAAAATCAGTTAAATACGGTGACTCAAAATTTTATAGATTCGCAGTTGCGAAACATAGACCGCGCTCCAACCGAAAAAAATGGTCTGACAAAGATAAAATTTTTGCGTTATCTATTTACTATATAAGCGAAGTCCGCATACTTATAAATATGTATCCAACTTCTTCCAGTTGCCGTCACCTAGGACTTTTAAAAATAGTATTAGGAGTATAAATAAGTTTCCGCCGTTTCACAAAAAATGGCGCCACTAGTATGTTATGAAATTGTCTGTTGTAAAACGTTATATCGTAAGGTTGGACATCTGGCAACAACATAACCTTAAAATATTAGTGATTTTGTATCAGCATCATATATCTTTTTTCGTGCGAAAATGTCGAGTTTTGAGCCGAATAAGCATCATTTGCGGGAGCTTTTAATTTACTTCTTTAATTTGAAGAAATCTGCAGCCGAGGCGCATCGATTGCTTGTAGAAGCATATGGTGAGGCTGCCTTAAGTGAGAGAAGTTGCCGTGAGTGGTTTCACAAGTTTAAGAACAGTGAATTTGACGTCGAAGACAAAGAACGTAGCGGAAGGCCGAAAGTGTAAGAAGACGCGGAATTGGAAACATTATTAGATGAAGATTCGTGCCAAACGCAAGAAACACTTGCACCTACATTAGGAGTGACTCAACCAGCAATTTCACATCGCTTAAAATCATTGGGAATGATTCAAAAACAAGGAAACTGGGTTCCATATGAACTGAAGCCGAGAAACGTTGAACGCCGATTTTTCACATGTGAAATGCTGCTTGCCAGGTATAAACGTAAGGGTTTTTTGCATCGTATAGTCACTGGTGATGAAAAATGGATCCACTACGATAACCCAAAGAAGAAAAAATCATGGGGACCACCTAGCCATCAAGCCGAACATTCATAGAAAAAAGCTCATGTTGTGTATTTGGTGGGATCAGCTTGGTGTCGTGTATTATGAGTTGCTCAAACCGAATGAAACCATTACTGGGGCTCTCTACCGAACACAATTGATGAGATTGAGCCGAGTACTCAAGGAAAAACGTGCCCACTACTACTCCAGACACGACAAAGTTATTCTTCTGCATGATAATGCTCGTCCACATGTTGCGGCGCCGGTCAAAACTTACCTGGAAACACTCAATTGGGAAGTTTTACTCCACCCGCCGTATTCACCAGACATTGCTCCTTCTGATTACCACCTGTTTCAATCGATGACGCATGGCCTGTCTAAGCAACACTTCACATCATATGAAGATACAAAAAATTGGGTCGATTTGTGGATAACTTCAAAAGATAAAGCATTCTTCCGACGCGATATCCGTATGCTGCCAGAAAGATGGGAAAAAGTAACGATGGACAATACTTCGAATAAAACATTAGGTACCGTTCTTTCACAATAAATGCCCAATTTTTGATAAAAAAAGGCGGAAACTTATTTATACTCCTAATACTTTCAAAAGTTCCTTATAATACAGGCATAAACAAACAATTGCTGCAACAACTTAAAAGTATAATCAATGACACTGACGTGCTAAACCGATATTGTGCTTTAGTTTTTGATGAAATATTGTTAGATAAAGGTTTTCATTACCTTCCTCATAAACAAATTATTATCAGTTTTCAAAATCTAAGGGAATTAGGACGATGTAATAAACCAGCAAATCATGCATTGGTATTAATGATAAAAGGATTGAGAAAATCCTAGAAGCAGGTAGTCGCTTATTATTTTATTGTCGATACAATTTCTACTTCTGATCTGAAGTCAATAATAAAAAATGCTATTTTACAACTTCAAGAAATTGGTATGATAGTAAAAGCGACTATTTGTGTTCTACTCAATAAAAGCAATTTCGGATTTGTGTACTGAAAATACTGTTGACCCAACTTCTTACACATTTGTAACCAATAATGTGAAAATAGTAACAATTTTGGATGTTCCTCACTTATTAAAATGTACTTGAAATGCTTTACTAAAATGTAAAATTAGATTTAGGCCTAATAAGACAGCAAAATTTATATACAGCAGTAGATATAATAGGCCGGTTTCAACTCAATTTGGGGTAGGAGAAGAGAGAAGGGGGGAGGAGAGGGGGGTCTATTGAACCACTATTCTATTGTTGTTCAATAATTGAACATCAGTTGAACGTCTAACAAACCACATTGTTCCATAATCAAACGTTTATTAAACCATTATCGTACTACTATTGAACCATTATTATACCACTATTGATTCTTAACTATAAGGAAAAGGAAAAAAATAAAAAAATATATTTATGTATTTTATATTTTTATTTTTTCAAACCATACAATTTTTCTTTTGGCGTTGTGACCACCAATTATACATTTTAAATAAATTTTGTAATGCACAATTTTTAACATGTTTTCCACATCGTACAGTGTTAGAAGCATCTAATTTATTCAAAAATTTCATGTCTTCATAATATGGTCAGGATGACTATCCTTTGCATCAGCATCCAACATATCCTTCAATCATTCTCGTTTTTCATGCCCCTTAACATATACAAGATCTTCATCGTTGTCATCGCCGTCGTCATCATCGATGTTATCATTCCATACACAGCTCTCGTAATCAGACTTTTCGCCATCCAATACGGCACCATCCCATCGTGAAATTAATCTGCAAAGCAAAAATGAAATATCGTGATTTTTCTAGCTGAGTTGCAGTTTTCACTGCCCAGGAATGCTTCGTCGTACTTGGCAATAGGGGATACTCATATACATCCAATAAACGAAAACTCACACTCAGATATCGCCCGCTCTACAAGGTTCGCAGCATGGATAGTTTGTTGACTTCATTCAACATAACATGAAGCATACGCCATTGCACTTTGAATAATTCAAGTTTCGGTTTCATCGCTGGATCTCCCACAAAACAATTGTTATCATTGCGCGTTCATATCAAAATTAACTCATGACAAGCGTTAATTATCACACGTTTGTAATTTTCACAAAATTCCAATAGCACGTTGAGTGATACGCAAAAATTAAAGTATCCAGCAAATGTTTCTATTCTATCCCTATATGGAAATTCAGCATGTAATAGATTCCTTATGTTGAACTCCGACATTGATACATAAGTTTTCATCATACTAGTCATTCCAACGTTTCTAGAGCGATCAATCTCTACACCGTTGAGTCCATATCAAATTTCATCAAACATGTACCACATACAATTAAAACCAAACACTGGCGTATTTGCATTTGCATTCCTTGTCGTCAATCTTCCTTCAATGTAGAGAAAACTTTCATACGGTAACGTATATAAATCTTGCTGCTGTATTGGTACCCTTATCTCATCGTTATTCCCAAATGTCGTGTTGGCATATGGATTGTACGTGTGAGTCTCCATCTTGATGATGCGTCAAAGATCGGCTCACCTTTAAGATATCAACCATTTCGTACAGTGAATCCCAATGATTTCAAACATTGAATGTTTGATGCGGTGAGTTTTCTTTTGCCAGAAAGTTGAATATTCTTCATTGATGTCGTCGTCGTTGTTGTCGTTTCTTTGTTATAAATTGTGATTTTGATTGTTTCAGCTGCTCGTTGAACACGAGCATGTCACGTTATCGTCTCTGTCTCCATACGTGCAGTTTAACGGTGATCTCCTCTCCGCGAAAATCAAGCAACCGACTGTCTTGATCCACAATGCAAATCGTTACGTCTGAAATGCTCCGTGCGATGACTGGAAAGTAAATAATCTGTGATGGCGTTTCCGATATCTTATATCCTGATGGTACCCTCGGTAAAAACTCATGTATCGTATGCACGCACTGTCGTTGCTGTACGCCCCCGTAGTTACGTTGCATTTTATGACGCAAATATTTACGTTGATAATATTTATCGGTGCACCTGATTTATGCCACTGTTAAGGTTCTAGTACTTCTCGATAAAAATTCTAGCAGCGAGCCAATGTTATTGGGTTTGGTAAAATTTATTCGATAGGCGCAATTAACCTCACACTTCGTCGTATTGTTAGTCGCGCGGATCATTATCGGGAACTCTCCTTTCTCACCATCATCGATCATCATATCACCGCGGACAACCGGCGTTACAATCGAAATTCTATCAATATCGAGATGATGAGATTGTAAAATTGCACGTTTCAGATACTTGCTTATGTCGCGCGATTCATACGATCCTTCGGGAATGATAATTTCCTTATTGCCCTTGTCATAGTAAAATTTATTATTCGATGAGTTTACATTAGGTATCGTGTAGTAGGTTTCAAAATCTGTCAAGTCGAGCTCGTAAACATCGTCGCTTAAATCTACGGCTGAAAAGTAGCTTACCGCGAGGACGCTACTTTTGCCAATGTAAACGTCAGTGACATGTCTGAGCAAGTACTGAGTTTTAAACAGTGCAATGTCAGTTTTTAAACTGATCTTCAATGGTTTGTAAAAATTGCAGACAGAGTTGTCCACAATTGTTTTGATTATAAGCCTTGCAATTGTACTCGATTTGTCACGTTTAGATATCACAATTCTCTCGGTGGACAAAGGTTACCAAAACTGTCAAAATATATAACGCAATTCCCTCTCTTTGAATACGCTACCCAATGAGTACCAGGTCTTTCTGCATTGTCCAAATTCACAATACCGCTCTCGTTTCTATATACTCTATTTGTTGGTAAGGTAGTATGCACAAAAACACCTCTGAAATATGGAATTCGCATACGGTTTGCCAGTTGTTGCAGTTGTACGTTGGTAGTCGCATCTTTTGGCATTTTTAATGCTTCTCTTTTGACGTTTTTTTTCTCGAGATTCCTCGTCCGTGCTTGTATGGAACAAGATAAATTTTACCATCTTCCATGACACGATTATGGCGTTTTAGTTCTTCCAGATGACGCTGCACTGTTTTGTTATTGTTGACCACTTTTGCGATTCCAGCCGCTCCACCAGCTATTGAACCGAGAACTCCCAACAATGGTAGAATTAATAGAAAACCATCGCGTTTTGCTACCGGAAGTATTTGTTTTTTCGTTGTTGTTTTCTTTTTCATCTTTATTTTTGTTTTCAAACCCATGCTGAATTTTGTCTTAGACCTCATAGCCGCCCAAACGATTGCAGCAGCAGCTCTCTCCCCGAGAGTCAAATCTTTCGCAGTAATGCGTTTTCCCGCTTTCGCTGCAAGTACATCGGCCACGTGTCGTTTAGCGAGATCCTCGCTTTGCGAATAAGCTAGGTCGTGCTCGCAACAAGCCGCGTCCAACGGATTAATGCTTCAATTGCCTCTAGCCAATCGTTTTTCTAAATGCGTTCCTGGACCGCATATCCTGATATCCGGAGATATGCAATTTGAAAGAAAGTGCATTTATTGCGCTGTTCAATAAGCCAAAACCCTTACGTTTCGTCGACATTCAACATAATTCTTTATCAATCATTAAACTGAGTATGTAGCAGTTATCCAACAAAACATTTTGTATACTGAGCTCTTTTGCTCAACGCACTTCTATAAATAGGCTAGCTCTCAGTATCGTTTTTCATTTTCTTTTTATCGTTATAGAGAGAGAATGAGAAAGAGAACAAATATGCGGTTCGTGCGACAGTCGCAGGTGATTAAAGTGGTAAATTTTGGTGATAAAATATAGTTAATTTTTGAGAAAAAGATGCGCAAGCATGGAAACTTGTTACCGATTTTTATACGCGGTATCATCTGTGGTCCATCAAACTGTGGCAAGTCAAACGTGTTGATAAGCTTGATGGAAAGTCCACACGGTGTACGCTTTGAGAACGTGTACGTGTACTCAAAATCGCTGCAACAACCGAAATATCAATACTTGGAGAATTTATTGACACCGATAGATGAAATTGGTTATTTTACATTTTCCAACAACGTTGTTCCACCGAACAAGGCGCTTCCAAATTCCATTTTTATCTTTGATGACGTGGCATGCGACAAGCAAGATGTTATAAAAGAATACTTTGCAATGGGTCATCACATGGACGTCGACAACTTCTATCTCTCTCAGACGTATGCAAAAATACCGAAACATCTTATACGTGACAATACGAATCTGTTAATCTTATTCAAACAAGATGGTACCAACCTCAAACATGTATACAATAATCATGTAAACACCGACATGTCGTACGAGGATTTTTGTGAATTGTGTAATACTTGTTGGCAACAAAAGTATGGATTCTTAGTAATAGACAAGGATAGTGCGCTTAACAATGGGCAATACAGAAAAGGATTTAACGATTATGCGGTACCGTAACGTGGTTAGTTGTTAACGATACGTTAAGCAAGGTTTCTCCTCCAACATGAACAACAACAGCATCGAGGATCGTGAGAGAATAGTAAAGCAGATTGAAAAAACGAGCGAGTGGATTTGTAAAAAATATCGTGCTTTCAAAACTGGTAAAATAGAGGAAGATATAGCGATGGAGAAACAATTTAAACCTGTCAAACTTTTAAAACAGACTGTTGAAAATACTGAGAAATCTCAGCCGATTAAGAAAAATTTTGTCGAGGACATCGAGGATACTCAACCAATTAAGAAAAAAGTCATTGATGCTGTGGGAAAATAATCAAGAAAGAAGCCAATGTTGTGAAAGATGTCAAGGAAGAAGCTAATGTTGCGAAAGATATCATGGAAAAAGCAAATGTTGCAAAAAAAATCATTAAAAAAAACACGAGTATAGCGGTAATAATGATAGATTGTTTGAATTAACACCACCGCCAAGAAAGCAACGTAAGATACAATTGAATGACGATAATGACGACAAGGACATCTTGGATTCATCAACGTTCAGTTTTGAACCAACATTAGAATCTACACCGACAAAACCACACAAACCACCACCATTACCATTCATACCGGAGGAAGAAGATGTCGAAATAAAATCTACATTTCAAACGTCTGTCAGAGAGACTTTGCAACTACCAGAAGAGCGTGATGTGTTGTATAGTCAGCTGGAATCATTGGAACGAAAGTACGTGGACCTGCTCTTTGCTAATGACAAACAAAACGAGGTTAATTATGTGTACAGTGTATTTTTTGGTAAAAATAATATGAAGCTTGGAAACAAACAATTTGACATCAACAAAGATGGCAAATTAATCATAGGTAAAGTGAAGTACAATGGTACGCCAGGATTATACGAGTTGATTTTCAAGAGACTTCCCAATAAAGATATTATTACCGAGGATGACAAACAAATATATAAAAGTATACTGTTAAAAGCGAATGCTCATAGACGTAGTTGGAGCGCCGATAATCCCATTATGGGTAACAAGGGATACAAGTATAAGCAAATCATCGCTCCGCTCATGGGTAAAAACAGGGTAGAGGCTTGATACCATCCACCATAAGGTTGACTGATAACAAGATCGATTACGTTCATTGGGACAATCTTAAGGAACTAGTCGAGCGCCTTCGATTACTCGATGCTTCTTGTTGGGCTGGCAACAACGCTCATGATAATGAGATTCTGTCAATAATCAAAGAACTTTGCAAGATCGGCCTTATTATAAATTAAAACCGCACGATACAAATCATTTAGTCAACTCGAAATGCCAATAAACAAGTTTGGAATATCACTCGGAAAAAGTGAAGCGGAGCCATACTACCAATGGAACGGATTACTCAGAAATTACGTGATAATGCTCTTTGCGTGGTCGCAGCCGACTTTGACGCAAGGTCGCGCAAGATTCGACGTGTAGCTCTGTCAGTGGACGATGATGATGTTGCAAACAAACAATACGTGCAACAGAGCATACAAATTTAGAAAAATCAACAGGAAGAATTCGAGAAGAGAATGATAGAGTTCCAAAATAACATACAAACTGCGCATAAGCTTGAAATAATGACGTCTTTCTCTGATAAGACAGAATAGAACAGAGAGTAAACGTCATATCTCTGTGTCATTCGTGTATCATACATCGTGATCAAACATGTCTAAAAAGAAAAACTCCGAGAGCAGCGGCTGGTGAAAGAACTGCATGCCCCTGCGAGAAGAATTTCTCCGCAAAGACACGTTATTGTTTATGGATACGATAATCTGTGGCAGGCAGATGTGGTCGAGATGCATCCTTATACATGATTTAACAAAGGTTATCACTACATTCTCACCGTTATCGATGTGTTAAGCAAGTATGCATGGGCCGTGCTGTTGAAAACTAAGAGTGGAAATGAGATGGCTGCAGCGATCGCGAAGATAATTCGAGGCGATGAAAAATGTCCGAAAAATTTGCAAACCGACATGGGAAAAGAATTTTTCAACGCAAACGTGCAAGAACTTTTGAAAAAACATGACATTAATCACTATTCTACGTACTCTGTAATAAAGGCGTTGGTAGTTGAACAGTTCAATTGTACATTGAAGAACAACATGTGGAAACAGTTTACACTAAATGGAAACTATAAATGGATTGATTTGTTGCCACGTCTTTTATCAGGGTACAACATAAGAAAGCATCGAACTATCGCTATGCGGCTCATCGATGTTACTTCCACGAATGCTGAAAAACTTTTAACCACGGTGTACAACCACGTTAAAATTGTTAAACCAACGCGATTCAAAGTGGATGATTTGGTACACGTGAGTAAATTCAAAACAACCTTTGAAACAGGTTATACGCAAAATTGGACGACGGAAGTGTTTAGAATTACCAAAGTGCAGAAAACAAATCCTGTGACGTATTTCCTGGAAGATTACCGTGGAAAACCTGTTGCTAAAGGATTCTATAAATACAAATTGCATCGTGTCGCTAATCCCGATGTGTAGTATCTTGTTGAAAAAGTGTTGCGCAAAAGAGAAAATAAAGTTTATGTGAAATGGCTGGGATTCAATGAATCAAATAATTCTTGGATACATAAGGATAGTGTGTTGTAAATAAATTATATATAAACACATTATTACAATATAAAACATTTTGTACTCACATTTATTAGAATACATAAACATATGAAATACAAAAATAAGTTACTTATTTCTAAAACATATCATGTTATACAAAAATGAGGGATTTTATTTATAATGTTCGCAATATACAGGATGATTCAGAACGACTCATGTGTCCCTGTAAAGACATGTTCTTGAATAAATTCTAAGACTATTTTTCCTGTACAAAAATTTTGTCTGACGCTTACTTTTTGAATAATAAAAGGATAAAGTTAGCGAATCACGGGCCGTGTACACATGGTAGACAAAGGCGGCGCAACTCACCGTCCGACGCGGACGCTTACCCGTGTTTACAATGTTCTTTAAAGATATTGGAAATTCTATGTTCGTAAGGTTCAACACTGTTCTATAATGCGAATACGAAGATGTTTGTTCTGCATTACGTTCGACTGAATGCAGAGCAGCCACCACTGGCCACGCGAAACACATTGTCTTTAGATTTCACTGCTTGATCACTGCTCTCTTCAACGTAATTTCACGCGGTAATACGATATCACATCCCACGTGCAAAGGATTCTATTTATTTAACGTCAAATTTAGCATTCGTGACAATGTCCATCCACAATCACGTTCCTGAAACTCGTCAAGCATCGCCAATGTGACTTCGATAATGCGCTGATCATCCCACTCGCGCATATTTAAAGTTCGATAAAGTTCACAGTTTTTAGTGGCGACATTTTTATTAGCGCGTATATCACCCGTGACAAAAACACGGTGTTCACCCTTACACTGCCATGTTTTTTAATAGTCTCTTGCACTTGCTCGATCACAGTTTCCCGCACATCTTCGAGAAACTGACGCAGCTCAATATGGTCCTTGTTAATCACCGCACCGGTCAGTATACGACTTTCAAAAGCCGTATCTATCACGCCATTGGAGTCCCGCACTGTATCCTGCGCCCACATGCATAAATCGTCCGAATGAGTCTTTTAATCCTTCAAGTCGTGCGGCAATCGCGGATTGTTTCTCACCAATCATTAATCGCAAGCGTTTAACTCGACTACGCACTTCCAGCAATTCAATAAGTTCATTACATTGCTGCTCCCATGCAATAAACTCTTCACTCGTATTTAATCGAGCAGATTGCTCCACTAAATCACGTTCTATTTGCTCCATATTATAAGTCACAAAAAAAGTACTGATGAATATATAATTTCGAAAATGTCTTTTGCAATAGTCTTTCAATTTGTGCAAATATGGCACAAATTACGCGGTATTATTTGGAACAATAGACCTCTACATTCTTCACAAAATTTCCTCGGATCGATATGTATTCACGGATCATGTGTTCTCGTACAACACAAAAACCTTCAAATTTTGCACGCATTCTTAGTACACATTTGGAGCAGTACTTATGAATTACATAGTCCATTTCCACGTAATATAAATATATCACACACATTTTTTTCGATTCATTGAAGGTATTCATTTTCGCTTGCTTAAAATCATTTTTATTCAATGTTCTATCATTAGAGTCACTTTCATAACATGAATCGTCAGAAAGAACGTGGTCGAAATCTTCTTCATCTGAATCGTCTGAATCTGAATTCATTCAAATTTATTTTGTATTTCCATTTCATCTTGCGGCACTATATTTTCTTCTTCCATCTTCGAGAGGAAAAATGTATATATTGATATTCAAAATCTTCTTACAGAACTTCTCACGAAACTTCTTACTGAACTTTTCATTGAATCGAGGACTCTAAAACTGACCGAGCGTAGCTCAGACTTCTCGTTTTTATATTGAGCCAGGACAATTAAGGTATACATTTTTGAAAAAATGTATGTCTCATCTTGACGTTGTCAAGATAAATTCAATGTTTTTGAAAAAGATGACATTCGTCATAAAAAAAATCTTTTTCAACTTTTATTAATTTTAAAAGATAGTCACATGCCATTACATGTTTTATAGAGTCTACCTTGAAAAGCAACCCATAAAAATAAATCATGTCAATTTTAAAAAGATCTGATATCCTATGTCAAGATAAAACAATACAATTTTGAAAAGCATTTTCTTTCTATGACTAAATTGAATAGATATTCTCTTTTGGAGATTTTCTTTTAAAACAAGTAGTCACATGTCATTACATGTTTTGTAAGGTCTACACTGAAAAGCAACCCATAAAGATAAATTATATCAATTTTAAAAAAAGCTGATATCCTATATCAAGATAAAACAATACAATTTTGAAAAGCATTTTCTTTCTATGACTAAATTGAAGAGATATTCTCTTTTGGAGATTTTCTTTTAAAACAAGTAGTCACATGTCATTAGATGTTTTGTAGGGTCTACACTGAAAAGCAACCCATAAAGATAAATCATATCAGTAGAATGCATAGGCGGATTCTAACCCAGGGATCTCAGGGGGGTGCGGGGAAGGGGGGGAATATTTCGGGTCGCGCGGGGGGACCTAACCGGCGATAAGGTCCCGCGGGTGGACCAAACCGGGTGGGGAGGGGGAGGGGGGGCATAAAACCGGGGACACGTGTAAACCTAACCGGTAGTTCTGAGTAATCAATGTTTATATAAACAGTGATAACGATTCGAGGACCATGTTCTTGGCCGATGTTTAAATAAATTTGACACCTTTGAAATGTGCCGCGTACGGGGAAGGGGGGAATATTTCGGGTCTCACGGGGGGTCTAACCGGAGACGATGTTACGCGACCGGGGCAGGGCGAGGGGGGATTAAATCGGGGACACGTATACGAACCTAACCGGTAGTTCTGCGTAATCAATGTTTAAGTAAACAGAGTGATAACGATTCGAGGACCATGTTCTTGGCCGATACCTTTGAAATGTGTCGCGTGGAGGCAACTGGCCATTTAATGTAAACATGAACCATGTACCTGTCACTCTGTTTACATAAACATAATAAATCACATCGCGAGGAGGTGTGTATGACTGTTCTTTGAAATCGGAAATGTCTGTCATCACGAGGGAGATAAGCGATACGATGGCGAAGGGGTGTGCGCGGCTATTTCCGCGGGGTCCGCCGCCGCCGCCGCCGCCGCCGCCGCCGCGTACGCGGAGGGGATGCGCGCTGTCTAACGCGGGGTCCGCTGGGGCGATCCGCCGCCGCCGCCCCCCAACGCTCGCTATCCTCTAATAATTTTTTGGTCAAGGTGGATACAAGAGAGAGATAGAAAAGCGCTGAACAGCTCTTTCAGCTGTGCTAATAACGCGTTGAAATATTATTTAGAGTTGTTTACGTGAACTCTCTTTCATGCGCGGTTGTCGCCCAGTGGCATGTCTAATCGTGCAAGATATCTTTCTTAGTAAAGAGAAGCGCCGATAGTCCGGCTTCTAATGACACGTGTAAATAATATTTAGATTTGTTTACATGAGCTCTTTTTCGTGTGCGGTTGCCACCCAGTGGCATGTCTAATCGTGCAAGGTATCTTTCTTAGTAAAGATAAGCGCCGATAATTCGGCTGCTGCACGTTGAAACAATATTTAGATGATGCAAGAGGGAAGCGTTAATATTTCGATCGATTAAACTCATGTTTCGGTTATAAGTTTGGCGAATGTATTATACGATCAGTCTCGATGTGGACACCGAATCAGTCGTAATAGTTACTCTCTAAAAAAATGGTTGATCATATTGAAGTTCACATTAAACGCAGTCAAAAATGGAGTTTGACGACGCATTGCTTGATATAGACATAAATCTATTTATAGATTATGATCTAGAAGAAATCGTGTACGTTCTCGATAATGTGTTTATGCCGGAAAAAGAAGAAGAAACTGATGTTCCACGACGACGAGTATCGTCGATAAAATTCCTTCGCGATCGAGAATTAGGAATACGCGGGACTTGTGAACGTGCCGTGAGTCAAGGTGTCATTATTAACTCAGAACGTGTTTGTAGATTGTCAGACTACAGGAAAAGAAAATTGTATTTGCTCATACTGGACCATCTGTGCGCGTTTGATAATTGTGAAGAAAAGCAATTAAACAAATACCAGTGGGCAAAAAAATTTACCAGAATATCTCTATATACGATATCATTCTGCAGATTACGATTCCCGCTGGTCATGGACAGTGCATCAAATTTCTTGCAATAAACGTGTATACACCACCACCACAGAACTGCGATGATAAGCGCGAACCTGCAGTGATTAATTTATTTAATCGGTGGGTTGAAAAGAGAAATAGAGAGCAGGATGATCCTTGGTGGAGATACGCTATACCTCCTGATTTTTGTGAATTAAAATATATAAACGGACACTGTAACGTTCTAAGCGCACAGCGAATTTGCAAATCATGTAAACAAAATACATGCAAGTGCTCCGAGAAAGCGTGTGATACGTACTAAAAAACTGAAAAAATGGAAAATAGTGAGCGAGTTGAACGCGAACTGCTCGAGCAATGCTCGCAGATTGCAAATTTAGCTGAATGTTTCGAGTGGTTGCAACGATGCGACGAGTACTTCGCGCAGCTCGAAGAACATTGTAGTGCCAAACGTCCTCGACTCGCCGTGGGAAAAAGACAATCACTTGTGTCAAGAATCGCGCGACTCAAAGGTGAAAAAGCGTTAGAAAGTTAGAAAGACGTTTCATGCACGTTGGTGGCAATTATGCAAGCACTAGCGCTGATGATAAGAAATCGCTCGTATGGCGCGAGATCGAGACCGCGTTCAAGAATCGCATTGTGACTGGCGCTGTTATTAACATTGATTATATCGAGCCGCGACATTTTTTGGAGGACGCCAATGATTTGGTGATTGAGCAAGTGCAAGACGCTATCGCGAAACATGATAGTGTAAAGGTAAACACCGTATTTAATGGTGAATATGTTAATAATCATGATGAACGTAATATTAAAAATATCGCTACGAGGAACAATGAACTTTATCGATCGTCAAATTTGCGCGAATGGTATCAGCAGAGTGTCATCGATGTCACGTTGGCGATGCTCGACGAGTTCCAAGAACGCGATAGCGGTTGGGCTCTTACGCGAATACTGAATTTAACGGTAAACATTAATAAACATAATCCCATGCACGCGGGATGTTGCATCGAATTGCCGCGGGGAATAAAGAATAAACGTGCTGTGATTAATGTGCAATCGAAAGACAATGCGTGTTTCGCGTGGTCGGTAGTGGCCGCTCTGTACTCTGTCGAAAGACATGCAGACCGGGAATCGTCATATCCGCATTATTCGACTGTTTTGAAGTTTAACGATATACAATTTCCAATGAACATAAAAGACATTGGAAAATTTGAACGATTAAACGACGTGTCGGTAAATGTGTACGGTACCGAATTCGACAGAAAAGAAAAGAAACTACGCGTACTCCCGATAAGGCTCACCGAGGATAAGAAGGAGAAGCATGCCAATCTACTGTACTTGGAAGATGAACGTGAGAACAGCCTCAGCCACTTTGCGTGGATTAAGAACCTGTCGCGACTGGTCAGTTTACAGCTGAACAATAATAAAAGAAGAAAGTACATCTGTGATCGGTAAGTGTAATAATAAAATCTGTTAAAAAAAAAATATTTCTCACTTATAAAAATTATTTTAATTTTAAAAATCGTCTTCTATTTTTTTATAGTTGTCTGCATTACTTCAGCTCAGAAGAAAAGTTGCAGTCACACAAAATGGATTGTCAGCAATTAAACGACTGCGCCGTTCTACTACCGAGCGAGGATAACAAGTGGCTTGAATTCGATAATTACAACAACAAGGAGCGTGTACCCTTTGTTGTTTATTCAGATTTGGAGTGCGTACTGCGGAAGATTGACCCAGGAACAGAGAACACTTCAAATTTCCCGTATCAGCATCACGAGGTATTTAGTATAGCATATTATGTTAAGTGCTCATACGACGACGCGTTGTCAGAGTATCACTTTCGTCGCGATAACGATTGCGTCGTGTGGTTCGCGAAAGAACTCGAAAACCTGGCGCATAGCGTGAAAGCCAGAATATCCGCCAATGTTCCTATGGAATCATTAACTAAAGAGCAGCAAGAGGCATACAGTAACGCGAGGAATTGTCATATCTGTGAAAAACCGTTCGCACCGAATAGTATACGTGTGCGCGATCATTGCCATTTGACAGGGTCTTACCGTGGTCCTGCTCATTCAGATTGTAATTTAAATTACAAAAATTCTTACGTTATTCCGATCATATTTCATAATTTATCTGGTTACGATGCACATTTCATCATAAAAGAAATTGCCACCACGTTTGAAGGCAAAATCGATTTACTACCGATAAATAAAGAAAAATATATATCTTTTACCAAATATGTTGAAAATACTTGTGATAAAGACATAATTTTCAAAAATGCACGAAATTGTATACGGCTACGGTTCATCGATTCGTACAAGTTTTTAAGTTCAAGTCTTGACAAATTGGCATCTTTTTTAAGTCTTGATAAATTAAAAATTTCTCATTCGGAATTTTCCTCGTTATCAAACGAAGACTTTGAATTGTTGACACGCAAAGGTGTCTTTCCATACGAATACGTGGATAATGTTGACAAACTGTATGAAACGCAACTACCACCGCGTGAATCATTTTATAGTTCTCTTACCAAGCAGACGGTATCACAGACAGATTATGCTCATGCTCAAAAAGTTTGGCAGCGGTTCTCAATCAAAACCCTGGGTGAATACAGCGACTTATATCTCAAGACCGATGTCTTATTATTGGCTGATATTTTTCAAAACTTCCGCGAAAGTAGCATTAATAGTTATGGTCTTGATCCCGCGCATTATTACACATTGCCAGGCTACACTTGGGATGCAATGTTGAAACTAACACGCGTAAGATTTGAGTTGCTCACCGATATAGACATGATCTTATTTATAGAACGCGGTATACGCGGTGGTTTGAGTCAATGCTCCGGTAGATATGCTAAAGCCAATAATAAGTACATGCGTTCTTACGATCCATCGAAACCATCGTCTTATCTAATGTATTTTGACATAAACAATATGTATGGTTTTGCGATGTGTCAACCATTACCATACGGTGAGTTTCAATGGATCGAAAACGTTGACGATTTTGACGTGAACGCGATCGCTTCGGATTCGCCCACTGGGTATGTGCTAGAAGTCGATCTCACATATCCACAATGTCTGCACGATCGACACACTGACTTACCTTTCTGCCCTACACACGATAAACCGCCAGGATCACGGCAGAAAAAACTTCTCGCAACGTTGTACGATAAAAAGCGGTATGTGATACATTACCGTTATTTGCAACAATGCATGCGCAATGGGCTTAGCGTAACAAAAATTCATCGCGTATTACAGTTTGCTCAATCTCCATGGCTTCGCGATTATATAGAATTGAACACAAAATTTAGAATGAGCGCAAAAAATGATTTCGAAAAGAATTTGTACAAATTGATGAACAACGCCGTGTTTGGAAAAACTATGGAAAACGTACGAAATCACGTAGACGTAAAATTATTGACAAAATGGGAAGGACGTTACGGTGCAGAGGCAATAATCGCTAAACCAAATTTTCACAGCCGCAGCGTCTTTGCGGAAAATTTAGTTGCCGTCGAACTGCGTAAACTCGAGGTGAAGTTTAACAAGCCGATTTATGTGGGTATGTGTATACTTGACATATCAAAAATCTGCTTGTACGAATTTCATCACGAATATATGTTTCCGCTATATAAAGACAAGTGGAAATTGTTATATTCAGATACTAATAGTCTTGTTTATTTCCTCGAGTGCGATGATATTTATTCAACGATGAAACGTGATATAGCGAGATATGATACAAGCGATTATCCCGCAGACAACCCGTACGGTATGCCTCTCGCGAATAAAAAAGTCCTTGGTCTAATGAAAGATGAAAACAACGGTGCGATCATGACCGAATTTGTAGGGCTTAGAGCAAAGATGTACGCGATCAAAGTAGATGGTAAAAAGGATACCAAAAAAGCGAAAGGTGTGAAAAACAATGTAGTAGCGCGCACTATTACTTTTGAAGATTATATGCGATGTTTGAACGATGAAATAGAAATAACTCGTAGCCAATCGTGTATACGTTCGAAGCTGCATCAAGTGTTTACAGTTTCAGAATCCAAAGTGGCGCTCTCGCCATATGATGATAAAAGATACCTTGTTCCATCATCATTAACAAATACATTACCATGGGGACATTGGCAGATACAATTATAATCATAAGATGTTCTCACATTTTTACAAATATTATGCATTTTAATCTTTTATTGAATTACATTTTTTTTTTGTATTTCTTACACGTTTAATATGCTAGTATTATTTTATATAAGTACGTTATTCATACTTTATACTTTGTTTTATATTCTGTATGCTTCATTTTATACATCTTATGTATAGTTTCATATATGTTACACGCTTAATATATATTTGACGTTTTATGAATAAGATATTTTGATATTTTTTCAAATTTTAGATATACGTTTTTTAATAAAAATTTTTATATGACATTTTGTATTAATAAGGATAGAAGAAGAATAAAGACCAAAAAAATTGTTTGTATTCATTTTATATATTTTTGTAAACGCTAATATGATATAAAATATATACATATTTAATTGAAATAAATCAAATAACATCTTTTTTATTTATCCATGAGTTGTGCGAATCATCGAATCCCAGCCACTTGACGTAAACCTTGTTTCCTTTCTTCTTTATTATCTTCTCTACCAGGTATACATTTGGATGAGTCGTGCGATGCAACTCGTACTCATAGAAGGCACCCGCTATTTGTTTACCGCGATAATCTTCCAGGAGATAAGTTACGGGATTAGTGCGCTGTACTTTAACGATCTTAAACACCTCGGTAGTCCAATTGGGGGTGTACCCCTTAGAGAATGTCGTTTTGTGCTTGCTCACGCGCACCGAATCGTTTATTTTGAATTTCGCGGGTCCCATGATTTTTATGTGAGAGTATACAGTGCTCAGGAGTTTTTCAGCAACTTCCGAATTAACGTCGACTGGTCGCATGCCGATAGTACGATGCCTGCGGTTGTTGTAATCCGACACCAGACGCGGCAGCTCGTTGACCCACTTGTGCGACCCGTTAAGTGTAAACATACGCCACATATTGTTCTTAAGTGTGCGATTCCATCTCTCTATTATCGATGCTTTTAAAACCGAATATGTAGAATAATGATTAATGTCATGCTTTTTCAAGACTTTTTGCACATCGGTGTTATAAAATTCCTTTCCCATATCCGTTTGTAAATTTTTCGGGCATCTTCCGCTCTCTCGAATTATCTTGGCGATTGCGTCAGCCGTCTCACGCCCGGCCTTGCTCTTGAGCGGTACTGCCCAGGCGTATTTACTCAACGCATCGATGACGGTAAGTATGTAATTATGACCTCTATTGTACTTTGAATAGGGACGCATCTCGACGATATCAGCTTGCCAAAGATCGTTGAATCCTTTGATTATAACACGTCTTCTAGGAAAATTGCGTCTAGCTGACGCGTGTAATTCTTCGACGATTCCTCGCCTCTCGGAGCTTATTGTTTTCTTCGATGAACTCATATTTCGGCGGGTAAACGAATTGCATTACGACTGACTCGTTTAGCGGTTACACGATGTAATTTATAATGTCGGCATTGCAAAGTTCCTCTACTTTTGTTTAAAAAAACGTTTTTTCTCCATTTATCAGTATTTTCTGTCTTCCTTTAATAACTTTTCTTTGTCTTTCGGTTTCTGTCGATTAGATAATTTTTCATACTCATTTTTGACTCGATCTACGGCCATTCGATAACCATCCTTCACTCGTTCGTGTGTCTTTTCATAGCGATCCTGAGCCGATCGATAATTGTCTGACAACCGTTCTTGAAACGTCCGATTTTTATTTAAGAATCGTTCAAAGTCATTCGTTAAACGTTCGTAACCGTCTTTTCGACGTTCATTGCTGCTCATTTTTGTCGTCTATCGCACGTCCTTCTCAAACAAAATCAACCTCTCGTCTGACTCGTTTCGTGGGTATACGATTTAATTTATAATTATGCCAGCTTCACGAAGTTCTTCCACGATGGACAACATCTCGTTGCCGTGAGCGTCGTTGCCCGCTCGATGTGAAGCGTCTAGCAATCGTAGACGATCTACTAATTCGTTGGGATCGTCCCAGTGCACGTAATCGATCTTATTATCGTTCAGTATCATAGCGCGAGGTAATCCCTTTCCGGATTTATTCTTTCTCTTTGGTGTAGATTCGATTGACATCAATGGCGCAATCACGTATTTATACTTGTATCCTTTGTTGCCCCGTAGTCGACTCTCCGCGGTGTAATTTTTTCTATGTACGTTTGTAGTCAACAATATGCTCTTGTACTTTTGCAAATCGTCCTCCTTATAGAGAAAATCATCGGGGAGTCTCTTAAAAATCAACTCGTAAAGACCGGGTGTGCCAGCGTATCGCACGCCGTCGATAATTATGTTATCATTGATGTCCACGTCAAACTTTTTATTACCAAGCATCATTCCATCCTTGTCGAGACGAACACCATACACGGTGTCTATAATTTTCTCTTTTCCACCACCGCTAAAGAAATCTCCAATGTACTTTTGACCGAGCGGGCCAAAATGCTCAGACAACGTTTTTCGACCTTCCAACGTTTGCATCTGATGTTGAACAGACGTTCCAAACGAATCGTCTGTGGTTTCGAAAACGTCCTCGAGAGCCTTGTTAGTTAATGTTGCAGGACCAATCATCGTACGCGGTGTTGACGTTATCGCTGGTGAATCCATTGCGTCGTACGCTTGTTCAAAACGTTGCTTTTTGCTCGATGTTGCTTTCGACAATTCGTAAGATGCACCATCGTCGTCATCGTCGTCGCTCGGTCTTTTCTTAATTATTCTTTCTTCCTTGATTTCTTCTTTTCTTTTAATCGACTGAGATTCCTCGACAATCTGTTTCAGAGGTGCGACGATGGGCTTGAAACGTCTCTCCATTGCAATTTCCTCCTCGATCCTGCCGGTTTTTAAAGCGCGATGTTTCTTGCGGATCGCATCGCTCGTTTTTTCAATCTCCCTCGCGAGTTGCTCACGCTTGCGTATATCTTTGTTATTTTCCGCCATGTTAACGTTCAACATTGACGTATCGATAATGACTAATCGTTTTGCGGTACCGCGAACTCGTTAAATCCTTTTCTGTAGCGTCCGTTACTAAGCGCGCTGTCCTTGTCTATCACTAGAAATCCGTACTTTTGTTGCCAACAAGCACGGCACAAAGCACAAAATTCGTCGTACGACATGTCGGTGTTTACGTGATCGTTGTAAACGTGTTTGAGGTTGGTACCTGTTTAAACAGAATTAGGAGATTGGCGTTATCGCGTATCAGATGTTTAGGTATCCTCGCGTACGTTTGACAAAGATAAAAGCAGTCGACATTCGAGTGGCGGCCCATTGAAAAGTATTCTCTCACCGCATCCTGCTTATCGCACGCAACGTCGTCGAAGACGAAGATTGAATTTGGAAGCGCCTCGCTCGGTGGAATAACGTCGCTATTATTGGAGAACGTAAAGTAGCCGATTTCATCGATCGATTTCAACAGATTTTCGAGATATTGATATTTAGGCTGCTGCAGCGACTTGGAATAAATATAAACATTCTCGAAACGTACACCATGCGGACTCTCGAGCAGGCTTATCAGAACATTAGTCTTGCCGCACGAAGATGGTCCCGCAATTATTGCGCGGATGGTACTCGGTAACATTTCACCATGTTTCCGCAACTGCGCGTTGTCCCCCATCATTCGCAATTTCTCGTCGCAGTTTGTAACGCGTATCGTCAGCGACTGCCGCACGAATTTCATGTTTCACACTAAACTCGCGTGACGCGTCGAGGGCCTATTTATAAATGTGTGAAATCTTGAGTAGCTCAGTATCAAAAATGTTTCTCGCGCTGTCACATCCCAGCGATATTCTAGACCTAAGCGCTGAGCAGTTGCAATATATACCTAAAGTCGTACTGTTACGCGTGTACGGTAATTACATCGACCACGTTTAGGAACGGCTTCTGAAACATATACAGGTGGACTCGGTAGTTCAAACTTATCGTCGCTGCGACGAGCATTATAATCAATCTTGGCAGCGTACGCACATCGACGGCCCTGCACCGAGGATAAAAGATTGCAGCGAATGTCAGCGTCGAACAAAACCGGAAGTTTGCTGAATCGAGCGATAAACGCGCTTCCTTTCGAGTTACATATTCCCGGTTACCAGTTTTGCGGTCCGGGCACTCGGCTGAAGAAACGATTAGCCAGAGGCGACACGGGCGTAAATCCATTGGACGCAGCGTGCCGCGAACACGATATTGCGTATTCTAAGAGTAACGAACTCGTCGATAGACACGCTGCTGACGATATACTCGCAGCGTCAGCACGGAAACGCATTACCGCGAGAGACTCGACTTTGGGCGAGAGAGCCGCCGCTGCAGCCATCTGGGCAGCGATGAAGGCCAAGACCAAGATCGGCATGGGTATGAATGCAAAGACGAGAAAGAGGAAAACGACGACGACGAAAAAAAAACGAGTACTTCCGTCGGCAAAACGAGGCGGCATGTTACCGATTCTACCAATGTTGGGCGTTTTAGGATCTTTGATCGGTGGAGCTGCAAATGTAGCGAAAGCGGTAAGCGCCCGCAAAGATGCGCGACGTCAACTTGAAGAACTGCAACGTCACAATCGCGCGATGGAACAAGGTCGCGGTCTATACTTGGCACCTTATAAATACGGACGAGGAATTTATCTCGGGCCGTATAAACGCGGACAGGGCGTATCAACTAAGAGAAAAAAAAAACGTCGAAAAGACGATAAAAATGCCTGCGGGCGTGACCACCGACGTGCAATTGAACCAGCTGGCGAGACGTATGCGCATACCGTATTTTAGAGGTGTGTACATGCGTAATGCTTTACCGACGAGTGGCGTACGTCGAAACGAGAGCGGTATCGTTAATTTGGACGATACCACGGGCCCTGGCACGCACTGGGTGGCTTACGCAAAGAGGGGCAACCGCGTTGTGTATTTCGACAGCTTTGGCAATCTTCGACCGCCTCGAGAGTTGGTGCGATATTTCGGAAGCAATGTTACGATAGAGTACAATCAAACGTCCTATCAGACGTACAATCAAAATTTCTGCGGACAAATGTGCCTGAGATTTTTACAAACTGTTGACTTTTAAAAAGATCGATGAGGTGTCGAAGAGTCTCAGTATTCGTTGAACGCTTTTTCCATCATGTCGTTTACGCTAACGCTAAGCGGAAAGAGCAGCGTTCTCGCTGCAAATTACTCTCCGGCGATAGATTTGACCAATGCCGAATACGAACTCGGTTTAACGCTTTTTGAGACTTACAACACGATACCGAATGTGAACGCCTCAAACAATAAATTTTATTTCGGCAAAGACGATGTGGAGATTACGATACCCGAGGGATCGTACGAGTTGCCGGCCATTAACGAATTTTTGAAACGTGCAATCTCGCAGAAACGTCCACGACGCAACGCGCCAGATGCCGGTGACACGCTAGTTGTCCGCGGCGATATCGGCGTGATCAATGATGACAGCGATAGTGATTCGAGCTAATCATAACACGATGAAATGTGAAATTAAATGCGCTTACAAAGTAAACTTTAACAAAGCCAACAGCATTGGATCGCTGCTGGGATTCTCGAAGCGTATACTGCAACCACGTAGATGGCACGAATCGGACATGTCAATTAATATTATGAACGTAAATATTATCCGCGTCGAATGTAGTATCACCGCAGGTGCATACAATAACGGTGCGCGTGTGCATACGATTCATGAATTTTCTCCGAGCGTGCCTTCAGGATATAAGCTCAGTGAAAGGCCTGCAACAGTCATTTACTTGCCAGTGATCATACGAAGCGTTACGGATCTTACCATACGCATTGTCGATCAAAACGGACGATTGCTGGATTTTCGAGGGGAGGAAATTACCGTCAGGTTGCACGTTCGAAAACGATAACGCGACACATGAGATGCTTGTGTTAAGTGGAGCTGAGCGAACAAAGAGAGATAACGCATTCTTTACAAGACCGGTGACATCATCATCATCATCGATTGATAATCCGACTCGATCAACTGAGAAGCGAAAGAGGCTCAGTGTATCAAACGTTAAATTTTTACAATCACTGGGATTCGCGGTACGACAATCTTGATTAAAAAAAGAAAAAATGACTGATATTCTAAATATCGGAGACGAGCCAATCTTTGACGATCGAATTGTCAAGATTGAGACGCATGCTTATTCGCCGTATGCAAACACAACGTACGGGCACAGCGACGAGATAAGAATACCCATACAGCAACAGGATTTGTATACATTGCCGTACGAGAGCTTTCTATATGTCGAAGGGAGGCTGACAAAAAAGAAGAAACCTGAGGAGGTCAACGGTGACGTGGTTTTGGGAAATAATTGTGTTGCATTTATGTTTGACGAGATAAGATATGAACTTGACGGTGTCGAGATTGATCGTAATAGAAACGTGGGTATAACTAGCTCACTCAAAAACTATGTAACGCTGTCATCCGACAAAAGCGTGATTTTGCGAAATGCTGGCTGGGAAGAACAGTTGACTACCGCTGATGGCTACTTCAACTTTTGCATTCCGCTTTACGTGCTGTTGGGATTCTGCGAGGATTACCATCGAGTAGTGATCAACGCTCGTCACGAATTGATCTTGATACGAGCGCGCAACGATAACAATTGTCTAAAGGGCAATTCAGCGGTAGAGCCTGTGATAGAATTGTTTAAGATTCAGTGGCGAATGCCGCACGTAATACTGAATGAAATAAATAAACTTTCGATGCTGCGCACATTGGAGAGCGGACGATACCTCAGCATGGCTTTTCGCTCGTGGGATCTTTACGAGTATCCGCTTTTGCAACGTACGACCAAGCACTCGTGGGCTATCAAGACCACTACTCAACTCGAGAAGCCGCGATATGTCATCTTTGCTCTGCAAACCGGTCGAAAAAACGTCATGTCCGAGGACACGAGCCGATTCGACCATTGCAATTTAATCAACGTGAAACTGTACTTGAATTCTGATAGTTATCCTTATGAAGATATGAATTTAGATATTAGTAAAAATAGATGGGTTATTCTGTACGACATGTATGCACGTTTCTGCAAAACTTATCTCGGATACGAGTATCTCGAGCCGAATCTCACAGTGACAAATTTTATACGTCACGGTCCTTTCGTAATAATAGATTGTAGTCGGCAAGTTGAATCAATCAAGAGCGCAACCGTTGACGTGCGATTGGAATTTGAGACAAAGGATAACGTACCAGAAAATACTAGTGCCTATTGCTTGATAATACACGATCGCGTGATTCAGTACAACCCGTTGACAAACATTGTGCGCAAAATCACTTAATTCCACGCATATATTATACGATACATCGATGTAGACCACAGTCTTCGTTTCGACCGCGACATGTCCGTGCCGACGTTCGTGGATCTGCAAGGTTTCCTCCTTGGACGATTGAGAGGTTTCGTCGTAAAAGAATTTGCTGCTCTTAGAGGGGGAAACGTTCTCGCGCATTATATCTTTGACAGCCCCCAGCCATGGGATTGGCTGATGAAATCCGAAAGATCTTGCGCCTCCTGGCTCACTGCCATGCATCATGGGCTAAGATGGGGCACCGACGGGGTGGTTCCGTACCGGAAAGCGAGACAAGTGATTACAACTGCAGTACTGGGTGCTGAAAATCCTGACGACAAGGAGATTGTATACGTCAAAGGACATGAGAAACGAGAATGGCTGGGAGAATTACTTCTGGACAATCGGCGAGAATACGCATACATCGAGAGCCTGGATGTGGATTACGAAGACGTGGATAATCTGAATAATCTAAATGATGCTAATACTTTTCAATGTGGGCAACACCGTACGAATAAACATTGTGCTTTACAAAATGTATTCAAACTTTACAATTGGTGGACACAATTGCAAAAATAAACATATGTAATATACGAGATACATTTTTTTTCCCCCTCCATTACATCTACGTTTCTCCAACGTTTTTTTCATGTTTCTCACGTTTAGTTTAACGTTTCTCATGTTTAGATTAACGTTTTTTTCATATTTCACGTTTCATGTACGTCATGTTTCATGTATGTCATGTTTTACGTTTCATGTACGTCATGTTTCATGTATGTCATATTTCACGTTTCATGTACGTCATGTTTCATGTACGTCATGTTTCACGTTTCATGTACGTCACGTTTCATGTACGTCATGTTTCACGTTTCATGTACGTAACGTTTCACGTTTCATGTACGTAACGTTTCACGTTTCATGTTTCTCACGTTTAGTTTTACGTTTTTCACGTTTAGTTTAACGTTTTTTCATGTTTTTTTCACGTTTAGTTTAACGTTTTTTCATGTTTAGATTAACGTTTTTTTCATGTTTCACGTTTCATGTACGTCATGTTTCATGTATGTCATGTTTTACGTTTCATGTACGTCATGTTTCATGTACGTCATGTTTCATGTACGTCATGTTTCACGTTTCATGTACGTAACGTTTCACGTTTCATGTACGTAACGTTTCACGTTTCATGTACGTAACGTTTCACGTTTCATGTTTCTCACGTTTAGTTTAACGTTTTTCATGTTTTTTCACGTTTAGTTTAACGTTTTTTCATGTTTTTTTCACGTTTAGTTTAACGTTTTTTCATGTTTAGATTAACGTTTTTTTCATGTTTCACGTTTCATGTACGTCATGTTTCATGTATGTCATGTTTCATGTATGTCATGTTTTACGTTTCATGTACGTCATGTTTCATGTACGTTATGTTTCACGTTTCATGTACAACGTTGCCAGACAGCGAAAACGTGTCTTGACACGTTCGAGCGATAACGATGATGATGAAATTGTTTGATAGAGGGGAAAAGTATCCCCCACTCCTTTACAATTGCAGAAGCTTTAATCCTCCTACAAACATCGCAATTTATAATTAGTTTTGAATCAGTCGCTCGTTTGAACGGTTCTGAGACAACGCATCTCTCTCTAGGTATAAACAATGGCAAACTATTACGTTCCAATCCAGACTGAAGCGTGCGAGAGATCGTAAGTATCTTTATATTTAAATTACGTTTTATACATTTATTGTACGTTTTACTTATCTCTCCGTTTTTTTTTCAGCACGTCTTTGGAATCGCGGTATACGCCGCGTATTTTGGGTAGAAGGTTTGCGCTAACATCAACTTCCTACAAATGGATTGATGTAGCGATCAACGTTGGATCTGTTTCCTGCTCCGTGGAGATATCGCTCGGCGATACACGCGGCAACCGGATTGTTCTACCTTATAAAACGTGGAGAGCTCTGTTAGATAAACGTGCGGATTTCGAGCGATTCGTCCAGTCAACCGAAGCACCATCGTTACCGATTCATGACCTTACCGTGCAACTCGTGAAACTGCACGATGAAAATATTGTTAAATTATCGTTGCACGATGCTTGTATTTACCTAAAACCTGCAACTATGTTATTTATATTCAACCTGGAACATTGTGTCGAGCACATGTATTATACGCTGCATCAAAGCATTGCAACTGCGACTGAGAAATTTAAACATTTTGTAACATTTTTGCGTCAAAACTTTGCCATGAACAAACCAGACGCGACAGAATTATTGCGCAAATTTTACGATAAGAGTTCGCAAATTGAGTGTGAATTAATAGCTTACGCTATTGATACTATTGTGAACGAAGCATTACATGAACAATAAAAAAAGGATTTTAAAAAACTCTTTAAAATGTATTTGAAAATCTATCCTTATCCATTGTTTCCTATTTTCTTAGTAAATAATATGCGAGATAGTAGAGGCGCGCGTTATTTAGGCGCCTACATTAAGGGGATGCTAAAGTGACCGGCGAACTCAATCGAAGTCGGTCTAGACTCTAATGGTCCTGCGACATCTGCGGCCTTCTGTGGAACTAAATGCGACATCTGCGGATCTCTGCAGAACTAAAAATGATAAATATCGATAATACCAACATTTTTATCGACATTTATCATATAAGCGTTGTTTCTCTTCTATTTTTACATGAGCTCTATTAGACAGATACTCTATTTCTTTTTGTTACATAACAAAAAGAGAAGAGAAGTAGTACAATGAAGTACAGCGTTTTATAAAAATTATATGCGTATGATAAACACTTATAGTATTGTGTCATAATTAGATAGTTCAAACGCCTCCGATATTTGGTTGTAACTATTCACAGCACGATTTACAGCTGTGGCATTTTGTTATAACAAGCCAGCTCACAAAACGCCTCTGGCAATAATCAAAAATTGTTTATAACTATCCACAGCACGATTTACAGCTGTGGCATTTTGTTATAACAAGCCAGCTCACAAAACGCCTCTGGCAGTAATTACAAATGTAATTATAATTAGAACGGTTTACCGGTCTATGGAGCAAGAAACCTTTTGATATCTCATTATAGGTTTCTTACATAACGTAGTTCGTCTTCGCAGACGATACGGCGGCTTCCCGTTATCCTCCGCTGCCGCTACCGTTGTCGTAGTCGTTCACTAGCTATTATCACCAGCACTAACGACGACGACAACGGCGACGACGACGAGGACGACGTTGCCGTTACCGTTGTCGTGGTCGATCACTATTATCACTATCAATGACGACGACGACGACGACGACGACGACGACGACGACGACGACGACGACGACGACGATGATGTCGCCGTCGCTGCTGCCGCTACCGTTGTCGTCGTCGTTCACTATTATCACCAGCACTAACGACGACGACCGACGAGGAGCGACCGACGACGACAACAACAACGATGACGACGACGACGACGACGACGACGACGACGACGACGGCAACGGCAATGGCGGCAGCGATGACGACGACGACGGCAACGGCAATGGCGGCAGCGATGACGACGACGACGGCGACGATGACGATGACGACGACGACGACGACGGCAACGGCGACGGCGACGGCGGTGACGATGACGATGACGACGACGACGGCGACGGCGACGGCGGCGACGCTGCCGCAACCGTTGTCGTGGTCGTTCACTATTCTCACTATCACTGACGACGACAACGACGACGACGATGACGACATCGCCGTCGCCGCTGCCGTGGTCGTCCATTATTATCACTATCACTGGCGACGTCGCCGTCGCCGCTGCCGTGGTCGTCCATTATTATCACTATCACTGGCGACGTCGCTGTCGCCGCTGCCGTGGTCGTCCACTATTATCACTATCACTGACAATGACGACGGTGACGACGTCGCCATTGCCGCTGCCGCTACTGTTGTCATAGTCGTTCACTAGCTATTATCACCAGCACTAACGACGACGACGACGGCGACGAGGACGACGTTGCCGTTACCGTTGTCGTAGTCGTCCACTATTCTTATTATCACTGACGACGACGACGACGCTACCGCTACCGTTGTCGTGGTCGCCCACTATTGTGGTACGAACTGACTACTGCCTCTACATTATAACCTCAAACTATTGCGCGGGAACGATACGGTGAATGCGAGTGACCACGAGTGACAACGCGTCACGATGGAGACGTGAAAGAAACAAAAAAGACAGGAAAGAGACAGAGACAGACAGACAGAGAGAGAGAGAGAGAGGGGCGGGGGGGAGGAGAAAGAGATGATGCTCCGAAGTACGCGCGGAGTAAATTATCTTAATCCGTACCATGCAACGATAACAACTATATTGTCTGAACGTTTATTTCACTGCGGGTTACCCACGAATACTCAGACGTACGTGTAAAAAAAACTCTACCAGCGACAAACGGCATGAAGCACACCGCAAAGATGCCATCAGATGCCATACTACTAGAGTGGCAGTACACGCTCGCGCGTTGCGGCAGTAGGATTGTAATTTTCATACAAATTGTAGTACAATTCAGACATTCTTGAGAAAATAGTAAAATACTTTTAGCACCTATAGTACCGTTACGAAAAAAGACGTGTCAAGTTGGGCATGTAGCTCTATAGTAAAATGCGTGGCTTATACGCCGAAAGTTTCCAAGTTTGATCCCTTAGGACAATTTTTTTTTTTGTAAATCTAGTATTGAAAAAGATAAAGAAATTAAAAAATGCTGTTCTGTTATTAATTAAATTGAAATTGAACACAAAACATATGTAAAAATTGTAACACTTATTCTGACGTTCAAACACTCATTGTTAATTTTCATGGCAAATACATTTTTCGTGTTTTTGAAAAATTTTAATTTGATTGATAATAGAAAAGAATTTTTTAATTTCCTAATATTTTTTTTTAATTACGTACTTAGTGTTAAATATTTAAAAATAGTTTAAAAAATATACGTTACATAACAATTTTAAAAAATCCTACTAACTTTTATATAATTCTACATACATTATAAATAATTGTTTTTACGGATGTATCAAAAATAATGTTTTTTACAATTATTCATATATATATAAATTAGTGAAGAATGTGACAAATGAAATCACAGATATTGTAAAAATTGTAAAAAAATTATTCTTTATACATACGTACATATAATTATTTATAATGTACGTAGAATTATATAAAAGTTAGTGGGAATTTTTAAAATTGTTACATGTATCTTTTAAACTATTTTTAATTATTTAACACTAAGTAAGTCATTATGAAAAAATATTAGAAAATTTAAAAATGCTCTTCTATTACCAATCGAATTAAAATTTAAAAAACACGAAAGATGTATTTGCCATGAAAATTTACAATGGGTGTTTGAACGTCAAAAGAAGTGTTACAATTTTTACATATGTTCTATGTCCAATTTCCATTTAATTAATACAAATAAAGCATTTTTTAATTTCTTTATTTTTTCAATACTAAATTGTAATATATTTCATACTGCATTATTCTTACAATGGTAATTTTGAAAGAATTAAGCATTTTTGTAAACATGTATATGGATTATATTTATAAGTGTTTCATCCATAACGTAGCTATATTTTTTATCAATTTTTTCCTAATTTTGTAAATATATCATGATATAAAATTGATATATTTTGTCAAAATACTATTTTGAAATTACATCAGCAGTTATCAATGCTTTACAAAACGTCAATACTTTTACATCTATTTTTCTAAATGTACCTACATAATTGCTGATTAAAATTGTTATGCAAGATTTTATTGTCATATAATATAATAAATGTTGTCCTATCGAGATTTTCCTACTAATATATGTAATATATGTAATATATGTTATATATATATATACCGGGTGTCCCAGACCACCCGTCCCACCCGATTTTTTCGTAAACGCGACATTTTAAAGAAAAATGTTTCAGACAAAAGTTGTAGGGTTTTAAAAGATCTATTTACTGATTTTATCAGTTTGACCTTGGATGGCGTCGCCAAGGTCAGATCAAAATAACATTAACTTTTTTAAATAGGACACCTCATTTTTGGTTCCAGAATCTAATAGCTGGTGTCAAGACCTTTCCAAAACACTATAAGAAAGTTTATTTTTGTTGAGTACTTTCCGAGTTGTGAGGCTTGAAAGTTACGGTGTACTGTTGCCTTCAAGCGTCATAACTCGGAAAGTCCTTAACCAAAATAAACTTATTTATAGTGTTTTGGAAAGCTCTCGAAATCGACTACAGAAAATGCAATGAAAAATATACCTGTTTCAGACCACCCGTCCCACCCTTTTAAAACGTAGGGATGTGCTTGTACAAAAAAATGGCTCAGACAAAATTTGCATGATTTCGAGGGATCAACCTGATGATGATCTTGAATTCGACCTTGAGATCGATCTTGGGCATAAAGGTATAAGTCAAAGTAACATTTTTAAAATGTAAAAACGAAATAATCGGTGCCGCCTGTAGGTATTAGCGTTACCTAAGGTGTACCACGTGTAGGTAACAAGATCGTACTTACACCTTATCGGGGTGCTTTTTTAAGGTGGTTTCCCTCGCCGTCACCTTTGTCGGGGTGCTTTCATAAGGTGGTTCCCCTTGCCGTCACCTTTGTCGGGGTGCTTTTTTAAGGTGGTTCCCCTCGCCGTCACCTTTGCCGGGGTGCTTTCATAAGGTGGTTCCCCTTGCCGTCACCTTTGTCGGGGTGCTTTCATAAGGTGGTTCCCCTTGCCGTCACCTTTGTCGGGGTGCTTTTTTAAGGTGGTTCCCCTCGCCGTCACCTTTGTCGGGGTGCTTTCATAAGGTGGTTCCCCTTGCTGTCACCTTTGTCGGGGTGCTTTCATAAGGTGGTTCCCCTTGCCGTCACCTTTGTCGGGGTGCTTTTTTAATGTGGTTCCCCTCGCCGTCACCTTTGTCGGGGTGCTTTCATAAGGTGGTTCCCCTTGCCGTCACCTTTGTGCATACGCATGTTGTTCAGTCTCGATGTTCAAAATGTCCACCACGTGCATTTATACAGGCTGTTACCCTACTTTGGAAATCATCCGTCGCCCGACGAATTTCGTCAGTATCTAGAGACTGAATGACTTGTCGAATTCTGTTTTTCATATCTTCTGCAGTCGTAGGTCGTTCGCGGTATACAAGGTCTTTTATTCGTCCCCACAAATAATAATCTAAAATTGTAAGGTCCGGTGATCGTGGTGGCCAATTATGTGGACCATGTTTACCTATCCATCGGCCGCGAAATATGCGGTTCAGTTGATGACGAGCAATGACAGACGTGTGGGCGGGACATCCGTCCTGTTGAAACCACATATTTAGACGTAATTGGAGTGGAATATCTTCAAGTAAACGTGGAAGTTCGTTTTCCAGTAAATCGGCGTATAAAAAACGGTTTAAATTCTCTTGAAAGAAAAATGGTCCCACGATATGCGTATCAACAATTCCGCACCAAACATTGACTTTCCAGATACGTTGATGATCCATTTCTCGATACCAATGTGGATTCTCTTGTGCCCAATAACGAAAATTATGTGTGTTTATTTCGCCGTCACTTTTAAGGTGCACTCATCAGAAAATAAAATACTTCTATGGAAATTAGGTAATTGTTGAGTAATCCAATTACAGAATATCAGTCTTTGTCTATGATCGTTCAATGTCATGGCCTGGTGAAGTGACATTCGATATGGATGGAATGAATTTTCACGAAAAATTCAACTGATCGTGCTTCGACTTATTCCACTATCTCTTGCTCGTCGCTTTAAAGAATCATTCGGGGTTACAAAGGCAGATGCAATTACATCAGGTGCTCTTACTGAACGAACTGATCGATGAATTTGCCTTCCCTTATTATGATCCGGCTGAACAATACCTTTTACAATTATTCGACGTTGTAAGCGACTGAAAACTTTGCGCGAATGTGGTGTATGATAGGGATATTCATTTCGCCACATTATTTCAGCTGCTCGAAAACTTCCAGCTCTACCCAAAACTGACATCATTAACGCAGCTTCTTCGTTCGGGTAAGGCATAACTACAAATTACGCTTATGACCGGGTTGCTTATTAGAAAACGTGAATTGGTGACGAGTTGCGTAATATTATGAATTCTAAGCAATGACTTTTAGGAGTGGTATGTAAGGGTGCTTTTTCGTGAAAATTACTTTATTGCTTCAATAATCAACATTAAATGAAGATTAATATTAATAAATCAAGAATAAACGGCATCATAGAGCTGTACCGAATGTTAGAGATCTCGGTAATTAGGTATCTTCAAAACTCTACGCGTAGGAGTATAGGTACACGCACCGGCAAAAATGGTGTCTCTCGACGCTAGCGCTCGGCTGCCGCACACACGCGGAGCCGCGCTCGTACGTGTGTCTAGGCTGCGCGGCGACGATCGGGGTGCGGGCGGAAAGTGGTGGGGGGCTTTACGATAGTGCATCCTCCTCGCTCGACGCTGGGTCGAGAGAGAAAGCATTATTTGACGTGATACCATGGGCGAAGTCGGTGTCCTCTGCTTATATTTTTCATTGCATTTTCTTGTAGTCGATTTCGAGAGCTTTCCAAAACACTATAAATAAGTTTATTTTGGTTAAGGACTTTCCGAGTTATGACGCTTGAAGGTTACAGTACACCGTAACTTTCAAGCCTCACAACTCGGAAAGTACTCAACAAAAATAAACTTTCTTATAGTGTTTTGGAAAGGTCTTGACACCAGCTATTAGATTCTGGAACCAAAAATGAGGTGTCCTATTTAAAAAAGTTAATGTTATTTTGATCTGACCTTGGCGACGCCATCCAAGGTCAAACTGATAAAATCAGTAAATAGATCTTTTAAAACCCTACAACTTTTGTCTGAAACATTTTTCTTTAAAATGTCGCGTTTACGATAAAATCGGGTGGGACGGGTGGTCTGGGACACCCGGTATATATAAAAGTAAAAAATGTATATAGAATAATACGTCGCGTGCGTGCGCGCGCGCGCGAGCGTTGCAACTCTGATCCGCGACAAGAAAATCTGAAATCGTTTCGCTAAGCTGTGCAGTGTTGCCGGCTTGTGCAGTGTTGCCGGCTTGTAATGAGAGAAATCAAGAACGCTCGAGACAGAAGAGGATAGGTCGAGAAGAATAGACTGCTTGAGAAAGAAAAAGACAGTAGAACTCCTCACGCATCTTTCTTACTTGACGCTGGGTCGAGAGAGAAAGCATGATGTGACATAGACTTATGACAACCGCGGTGTCCTCGCCGTTACGGATGTCGATCGAGTACACGTGTATTGGTCGACGATAGTTAGCGTGCACGGAGCGCCGTTCTAGGCGCTTTGTTACATCCTATTAGGGTTTTTCTACTAAAAAATATTCTCGTTTTTGTTGGCTATGGGACAAAAATTTTTCAATATTGCGGGGACTCGGCGATCTCTAATCAAAAATTTCATGATTATGTAGTATTCATTCGTAAATTTACTACATACAGCAAAACCATAGAACCGGCTATTTAGGCATTCTCGAGAAAATAATAAAATATTTCTAGCACCTATAGTAACATTACGAAGAAGAATTACTAGTTTGCATGCGTGGAAAAACATTAACTACCCAAGCAGAACAAGGAGTCATCACGACATCAAAATGACATCAAAGTGACTACATAATGATCATTAAAAGTCACTTTTCAATCAATTACGATTCATTTTAATGTCATTTTGACACAATTGTGTCAAATTAGTATGATATAAAAATTATTTTTACAACTTATATATATAACAATTTTTAAAAAATATTAGTAAGTTTATAAACGCTCTTTTATTATCAATTCAATTAAATTTTCTCAAGAATACAAAAGATATAGTCGCCATAAAAATTTACAATGAGGAACGTCAAAAAAAAGTATTAAAATTGTGACATATTTTTTGTGTCGAAATTGAAGTTAATATAATTGTAGAGAAGCATTTTTGAATTTATTGATTTTTTTTAATACTACACTTTACAAAAAAAAAAATCTTGTCCCGAGGAATCGAACCTGAAATCTCCAGCATAACAGTCAAGAATCATAAACATCCTCAGAGAGGTCCGTTTACAATTCTTTTTCCGTATTGATACTATAGCTGCTGAAAGTATTTTATCATTTTCTCAAGAATGCTTGAATAGTCGGTTATACACATGTGTAATAATAATAATAATGTATCTGTATTGAAAATATTTATTCATAAAATAAAAATATTTACTCATCAAAATCGATAGAAATAAAAACTATGTATAAATGAGTTTCTTTCTTTATACTTTTCTTATTTTACTTTATGTTATCTTTAGCGAAAACTGTAGTCAGTATCAGACTATGCACCATATTCGGTTTTCAATTTGCCATTCGTATGAATTTACTAAGTAATGCGCACGGTGGGATCCTCGCAAAGTGTGCGTGCACTTGTCATATGTGCTGATGTATCAATCGTGCTCTTAGATTCTACGAAATCTAAGAGCATGAATCATTATGAATCAATCAATTCGTAATGATTTTTATTGTAATGAGATGCAATAATCTCTCGTACCAAGTATATAGCGTAACTGTATACGATCCGCGAACTTTCGAATGGTAAGATTTCTACGGTACATATCTGTAAATGTATAAATGGTGTATAGCCTGATACTTAATTTATGATACTTTTGTCATTTACTCTTTAATTTTGTGTAATGAATATATTTCTTTTGAAAAATGGATGTCATAAATAGACGACAGGTTCTGCGTCCAGAGCAAAAAATTGATAGTGCACGTTTAAAAAAAATAAAGAGGGAATTTAAAAAATTAACATTTTCTAATAAGTGTTCTGTATAAAATGTTCAAGCTTTGACATGTGAAATCTGTATTCTAAAAATGAATAAATTTATGAGAAAGGTATGAGATCATGCAGTTGATGTTCCGAATCTACCCTACAAAATAATCAACTCTAAAAAAGTCTATCCTTTATTTATTTTTGTATTACGGTTGCGTTTCAAAATTCACTGTTAGTATTGTAAAACTACATTATAGGTAACGTCTACAGTATACGAAACTATAGATTTCTAGTACTAACAGTGAATTTCGAAACGCAGAATGCCAAGAAGTTCAAGCCAAAGCAGATAATCTGCTTGCAGAGTTGTATTTGACAGGAAACCTAACCTATTATCGCTTAGCTTAGATTCAATCCAATCGATCGATAAACAGATCGATTGCTTCGTCCGACTTGAACACTGCCATCTGTCAAAATACAGGGCAACTAATTTTCTCTTTCTTCTGCTGCAATCAGCTGAGATATACCGGCATCGGACCGGACATATGCTCACAAATTTTTGCAGACAAAAATCTCTATTTTCAGACTTCTGAGCCAAATTTTGAAAATCCTACGTTGTTCCGGCGTCTAATTTGGAACTCATAGTACACTCATTTTATACGAAAAGACCGTTGAAGATTTGTATGAAGCGAATATTTGGCACTCGTTGACACTCTAGATTACAGAGTCAGTTAAGATTATATAAAAAAGATATAAAGTCAACGTTTTCGGCATAAAGTGGATTACTATGAGGTCCATTACTGTCTATACTTTTATTGACGAGAAGGACTTTGAAATCTGTAAATGTAATTACAAGAATTTTGTCTGCAAAAATTAATCATGTTTAGTCGGTAAAAAAGGACATGTTAAGCATCCCCTTAAGGAGGCGCGCGAAAGAAACAAGCGTGGCGAGGTGGGGGGGAGACTAAACGCGCAAGCACACGCTTCACCATGTACGAGAAAATTGAGCGAGCGAGCACTATAGAAGAGTTTCTTTCTTTGAAAGTTTACATTAGTAATCGGGGATACTTCAGTTGTTTATATGACGTAGATTTTTGAAGAGGAGGAACTGCATAGACCTCTGCTTGCAGTCAGAGAGTCAGTCAGTCAGTCGTGAGACAGTCTTCTTGTGAAAAAGACTAAAAACAGTATTCAGTTTTTCGAAAAAATGGAAAGATTATTTCACGTAATTCGAGTTGCGTATCCGGCGGATGCGGTAAGTTCTTTTCATCTTTTTTAACCCTGACATTTTTGAAAAAATATATACATATGTTTTTACATTTTTAATATTTTTTTCAGAGATTGATGGTACATAATGAGGAGCAACTCGTTGTGCCGATAAGGCACTTATTAGAATTAAGGATTACCAGCCCCCGCCCCGTAAGTTTTATTATTTATATCAATTTTAAATTACTATTTTATGTGTACAATTGTAATATTAAATGTTTTTTCCTGTTTTTGTTTCAGAACATCTCTCGAGACCAAATTGAGATAGCAGGATTTATCAATATATCCGATGCGAAATATAGGCGCTGGTACCGTCAGTGGGACCAGTGGTATAATGAAAGAGAGTGGGTCTGCAACGAGTGGGACCTGGAGGATCAATGGGACCTTCAAATATTATTCGGAGAGCGGGTCTACCAGGAGGAGATCTGGTGAAAAAAATTATTATAGAATTTTTTAATACAAAAATTTTTTTTCTGTTTTTGTGTAAAATTTTTCAAAATACATATATGAATTTTAATTTATGTACCAATTTTTTTCTCCTATCACTTATTCACCTTTCCTTCAATTCCCTCATTAAAAAAATTATCGTGAAAACAGCGATAGAGTTAGGGCGGTAGCGGGTGCTGGGTGGGGAAATGGGTCGCATACGACGAGCGAATGCGCTATAAAAGCGAGTGGATGGAAAAAGCGAACGAGCGAGCGAGCGAGCGCGTGAAAGAAACAAGCGTGGCGAGGTGGGGGGGACTAAACGCGCAAGCATGCCCGTTACCGCGTACGGGAAAATCGAGCGAGCGAGTAAGTGAGCGAGGGACGGAGAGAGCGAATGCGTAAGCGCGCATCCCCTCCACGCACGCGGCGGATCGCCCCAGCGGACCCCGCGTTAGACAGCGCGCATCCCCTCCGCGTACGCGGCGGCGGCGGCGGCGGCGGCGGCGGCGGCGGCGGCGGCGGCGGCGGCGGCGGCGGCGGCGACGGCGGCGGCGGCGGCGGCGGCGGACCCCGCGGAAATAGCCGCGCACACCCCTTTGCCATCGTATCGCTTATCTCCCTCGTGATGACAGACATTTCCGATTTCAAAGAACAGTCATACACACCTCCTCGCGATGTGATTTATTATGTTTATGTAAACAGAGTGACAGGTACATGGTCCATGTTTACATTAAATGGCCAGTTGCCTCCACGCGACACATTTCAAAGGTATCGGCCAAGAACATGGTCCTCGAATCGTTATCACTCTGTTTACTTAAACATTGATTACGCAGAACTACCGGTTAGGTTCGTACACGTGTCCCCGATTTAATCCCCCCTCGCCCTGCCCCGGTCGCGTAACATCGCCTCCGGTTAGACCCCCCGTGAGACCCGAAATATTCCCCCCTTCCCCGCACGCGGCACATTTCAAAGGTGTCAAATTTATTTAAACATCGGCCAAGAACATGGTCCTCGAATCGTTATCACTGTTTATATAAACATTGATTACGCAGAACTACCGGTTAGGTTTACACGTGTCCCCGTTTTATGCCCCCCTCCCCCTCCCCACCCGGTTTGGTCCACCCGCGGGACCTTATCGCCGGTTAGGTCCCCCCGCGCGACCCGAAATATTCCCCCCCTTCCCCGCACCCCCCTGAGATCCCAGGGTTAGAATCCGCCTATGCATTCTACTCATATCAATTTTAAAAAGAACTGATATCCTATGTCAAGATAAAACAATGATATTTTGAAAAGCATTGATATAGTACATTGTCTTGATGGAAAGAATTGCCTTTTACATTTTTTATCAAAATTTTCTTTTAAAACAGATAGTCATATATCATTACATGTTTTTGTAGAGTCTATACTAAAAAGCAACCAATAAAGATAAATCTCTGTCAAACTTGAATAGAGCTGATATTCTATGTCAAAATAAAACAATAGATTTTCTTTCTATGATTAAGTTGAATAGAACTTCTTTTGGAAATTTTCTTTTCAATAAGTAATATCTATGAGAAATTTCTAGGTTTGAACGATATCACTTTAAGAATTTTCCAGAATGTACAATGTGATATTGCTAGCTCTATAAATTAGGAACACTGAAACTACAATAGTTCTTAGACTCTCGTAAAGTCTGTATTTTACAACATTTTGTAAGCGTATTGTGTAATTACTATCTGTAATAGAAGAATTTTGTTATAAAAAGAAAAAATTTTTATTGGATATGTGGAGGGGATTACAAAATAGAGGAAAAGATTACATAATAAAAAGGAAACCAGAAAACGCTACCGCATCGATCAGTGGACAGTCGAAAACTCTCAGAAAAAAATATATACAAGGAAAAGATGGAGTACTATGTACCGCTTCAACAGGATGAAACGTGCGAGAAACTGTAAGTATCTATAATTTTTATACATTTTTATATATTTTATTTCCGTTTTTGCAACTAATTTATCCATAATTTTATTTACAGAATATTGCCACGGTATACACCTCGCATTTTGGGAAGAAGATTGGCATTGACATCCACTGCGTATAAATATCTCGACATCGGAATCAGCGTGGGAACTACATCGTTTGTGGAGATACTTATTGGTGACAACCGAGGCAATCAAATATCCTACCTCATGCAACGTGGACAACACTGTTTCAGAACGTATGGACATTGAGCGACTAGTGCAGTCGACTTCGCCTTTCTCAGCATTACCAATTCAAGATCTCATTGTACAACTCATGAAACTTGTAATGAAAATATTGTTAAATTAACATTACGTGATGCTTGTATGTATTTGAAACCAAAATCTGTACTTTTTCTGTTTGAACTCGAACATTGTGTTGAACATATATATTTTTCTTTATATCAATACACATACACAGTGAGCAAAAAATATAAACATTTTGTATCCCTTTTACGTCAAAATTATGTTAATAATAAATGAGATGCAGTGAAACTCTTGCGAAAAAAATATGATAAAACCTCGTTTTTAGATTGTGAAATTAGATTGTTAGCTTACACTTTAGATACTATTGTACATGATGCATTATATGACAAATAAATAAGGAAAATGAAACTTTAAAACAATGTCTTCAATATTATCTTTTCCTATTTAACCATTGTTCTTTTAAAAGATAAAACATTAGTTACATCATATTCAAGCAAGAACATAACGTGTGTGAGTGAAAGAGGAAACCATGTACAATAGCTATAACGTGTGCAAGCCGAAGCGCACAAGAGGGAGAAAGACAGAGAGAGAACTATTTGGGGGACTTATGATAAAGATGGTGGAGCAATTTCTCTAAAATATGTTATTTTATTTTCCTATTTTTAATTTTTAATAAATTGATATAAAATTAATATAAAAATTATTTTGATTAATAGTATAATATAAAAATTAAGTTAATAGGTTAATATAAAATTATTTTAGTAAGAAAGCCTTCATCGGTTATAGCTAGGTTTTAGTGCTTTTATTTTTATTTATGTGATTTTATATACTTCTCCGAACTCAACCAAAATGTGCGCCGAATTAATTTTCGGTCATAACACAGCTTGTCGAATAAGAATTAGTAATATCACTATTTACATTAAATTAATTAATTTAATATAATACTTGATGCTGATTTGCATCTATATACCCATTCCCCCCTGAAAAAAACTGTAAGAAATTTATTGCAAAAAATAATACCCCACCCAGGGTTCGAACCTGGCACCTCCGGATCTCCGGTCCCGGTGTCTTACCACCTCAAATTTAATTTTCGCAATAAATTTCTTACAGTTTTTTTCAGGGGGGAATGGGTATATAGATGCAAATCAGCATCAAATATTATATTAAATTAATTAATTTAATATAAATAGTGATATTACTAATTCTTATTCGACATGCTGTGTTATGACCGAAAATTAATTCGGCGCACATTCTGTTTGAGTTCGGAGAAGTATATAAAATCACATAAATAAAAATAAAAGCACTAAGATTTAGCTACGACCGATGAAGGCTTTCTTACTGTTGTGTTGTTACACTAACGGTCCAATAACATATTTGTAAAATTATTTTAATTAATAGGTTAATATAAAAATTATTTTAATTAATAAAATAATATAAAAATTATTTTAATTAATAGTCTGATCTAAAAATTATTTTAATTAATTGCTTGATATAAAAATTATTTTAATTAATTGTTTGATATAAAATTTATTTTAATTAATTGCTTGATATTAATTTAACTAATTAAAGAGGGGGAAACCTCTCCTCCCCTCCCTCCCTCTTCCACCGCCCTAAATTGAGTTAGAACCGGCCTACTATATCTACTTACAGCAAGTTTTTGATTTAGATCAGACAAAAAA